>NW_027556096.1:0-21216 GCF_003287225.1 Phascolarctos cinereus | reverse complement strand
TGGCATTTCAGGTAGACTGCCATACACTAGAAAATGAGCAAGCTACTTCTTGGCAGGCATGGACCAAATACAACCAACCAATGATTATATGAGGCTTTAATTTTCTTTTAAGTTGTCCCCAAAGCTATGAAAGTGTAAAACTGCATCAAGACTTTTGGGACACCCTGTATGGAACACTATGTAACTCTGCTACAACTTTGTACAGTAGATAACATCACCTACTTTGACATATTAGGAAACTGAGTCTCAGAGAGGTTTCAGTGACTTGCCCATGATCTCACATTGGTTTGTGTTAGAACTCGCCTTTCTGACTCCATACCCAAGACTCATCTGTGGTAACAAGCTGTCTCTCCTCACCAGTTTGAGCAAAGTAAACAATGAATGTGAGGTAGTTAGATGAGCTCTTCTCCCCAATTCCCCCTGGAAAGGATGAACTCTCACTTTCAAATGTCAACTGTATATCAAACATCTACTTGCGTCTCTGAATGCTTTATCATGGAAAACAGTGATATCAACAAATGGAAAAACAGCAACAAGAAAGCATTGTGCCTCTTGTTCCCTGTTGTATAAAGATCCAGGCTGATACATACATTAGTGTCCATTTATACTGTTGGGCCATTTCGTAGTGCCAAGACCTTTGGTGGGGAGAACTTTCTTGTCTGGCTCTTAAGCAAGTGTGATTACTGAAGAGATGGGGCTTTAGTACCTGGAGAAGTAGTGGACAGGTCCCATCTCCTTCCTGGGTTGGTATCTGGGATGATGGCTTCAGAGGCTGGGCTTGGAAGTCGGCCAGGTTGGTCTAGAGAGTTTTTTTCACTCTATGGGTTCTGGCCTGACTGGTCCCTTAGTGGCAGTTGGTGAGCTGGTGGTGGTGGTGAGGAAGGTGGCCCCTTCCTCTACAATGATGGCTCCTCTCATTTCTGGCTTCAGGACCTGTGCTAAAGCAGGATCAGTGTTCTAGGAGACAGTGATATTCCTAGGGCCCTTGGGTTCAGCATCCTTGGCTATTTTCATCAGAGTCTCATGGGAGGTTGTGTTGGAAGTTCTGGGGGTGACTTGATTCCCCTGGCACATACCACCTTCTACCTCTCTCTCCAGGTGCCTTCCTGCTTTAGTTATACTGGCTTGCTTGCCTTGGAAGTGTCAGTTGGTTGGCACTTGGTGGAGACGACTTGTCCCATCTTGATAGAAGCTGCTTCCCTGGATGATGGGGGACTTGAGGATTTCCAGCCAGTTTACAAATCTTTTAAGTTCTATGTGTGCAACACCTTTTTCACATACCCATTCCCCTACTGTATAGTTCCACCACCATGACATCAGGGAGGTGAGGCCATATGTCACTGTGATCTTTGAGAATGGACGACAAACAACACTATTTCCACTACATCCTTTCTGATGCAGACTTCAATTATCACCTGCCTAGAGAAGTAGAGTATTTTCTGACAGGTCCTCTGTTCTCAGTTATGTTCCCTTCCAATCTCTCATTCATACATCTGCCAGATATCTTCTTTGGCCCATAGATCTGCTCATTCCACACTTCTCAAAAACCATCAGCATCTTCCTATTGCATACCAAGTGAAGGTGAGACTCCTTTCCTTAGGCTTTCGTCTTTTCCAAGCCTTTAAGGTCCTCAGTTATCTGGCACCACACTCAGTTTTCAGTCTTACCATATGCAACTTCTCTCCATGTACGCTGTATGAAATCCTGGATAGCCCATTTGTGCCAGAAGCAGGCAAAAGCTGGGTATGGAGAGCAAAGGAGGAAATCAAGATAGACATCATTGGGAGATCAGTATTCTTAATGATTCTAACTTCCTCAATACTGCAAAAACTCATCTTTTCACACTAGTATTCTTGCCAGTGATGCTCTATGGCCATAGGCCATGGCAGACAGCAATCTTGGAAAAACCAAAATGGCAGGAATCCCAAAGAACGAAGGAAATATATGTGGTGAATGTAAGTTCTGTCCTCTGTAATGTATTACTAACAAGGGCTTGGCTGCATGATGTACCAGGAGAGACACCATTTCATGTACAGAGCACGGAAAGGAGGTAGGTTAGTCATGTGATGAGAACCAGGCATAACAAACATGGACGACTCAAGTGCTACACTAGTAAGCATGAAATATTAAATTTCAATTCATCATACATTTATTGAGCGCACTTACTGGGTGCCAAGTATTGTGTAGGTGCTGGAGATACAAAGGGAAAAATAAGAATCTCCCTGTCCTCAAAGCACTTATGTTCTATTGCAGTATACAATGTGTACATCGTTAAGGAATATTAAGGGTTGCCTTAGCTTGTCTTTTTGAGTTGCCATATTTTCCAAAAGCCTGGACCCAGAGCATGCAGGAGGCCTTGACAGTGTCAAGGATGAAGGCCCAGTCTATATAGCTGTAGCTGCCCACTGGGCAGTTGGCAAAAGGACTGGAGTTGAGTATGACGCCTTTAGAACTGACCTTTACTTCAATGGGGTTCCCTGTCTATAACAGATCATAAATGTGGGCAATGTGCATTTTTTATTCACTTTGTTTTCCCATTGTTTATTGGTAAATTGTTATTATAAGCCAAGTAAAAGGCTGTGCCTGTTGCCTAAGAACAGTCGACTTCAGTAAAAAGACCTTCATCAGTAGAAAATGATACACTTTTTGACCATAGCAACCCATTAAACAGATAAAGGTACAAAATGGCCTTTATCACTTTGTAAGACCCCTTCTATATCTCACTGATGATAGCAGAATGTGATATGAATGTTATCCCATGGAAAATAGAAGCAACAGATTACAAAAGCATGTCATGGCCTTTAAAGAATAGTGTTCTTTGCTGTTGTGGAGTCCTTTCGGTCATGTCTGACTCTCTGAGATCCCAGAGGAATTTTCTTGGGCAAAGTTCCTGGAGTGGTTTGCCATTTCCTTCTCTAGCTCATTTTGCAGATGAGAAAACTAAGGCAAACAGGCTTAAGTGACTTACCCAAGGTCACATAGCTAGGAAGTAGCTGAGGTCAAATTGGAACTCAGACCCTCCTGACTCCAAGCCTGGCACTCTATCTGCTTTACCACTTAGGTGCCCAAAAGAATAATGTAAGGAGTGCTAAAAGCAAGATTGAGCTGGTAAAGGACAAGGAAGTTAGGGACAGAAAAAAACAAAGTCAAAACTTTTTAAAGTTATGCTGGGGAAAGAGGAGGACCAAAGCAGGAATAAGAAAGTCGTGTGGGTTGGAGGAGACAATGATAATAAAGAAAAGGGAGAAGATTTTCTGAGACAGAGGATTGTCTCTGGACTCACAGAGCCTGGTTTTTTATCCAAGAGTGTGTGTGCTGGTAAATGTTTAACAATCAGCTCTTCCCACCCAAAAAATATTCTCCCAGTGTACTTTTAAACGCAATCTCGATGATTAAAACGAGATCCATCATTTCTTAAGTGTGGACAATCAACAACACAATCAAGCCCTGATTTAGAGCATTCACTGATTTCCAAATTGTAAATGCCCACACTGAAAATTTAGCAGTGGGATCTTACAAGCTCCAGCACATTCCTGATTCCTATCCCACCTCTGCCACTTACTAATTAGAGGAGCTTGGGCAAGTCACTTACCATTTCTGGGACTTGTTTGTAAAAAAAAAAAAAAGGAGGGCTTGGCCTTTAAGGACCCTTCTACTTCTATGACCCTGCTGGATTTTTATTTTGCTTCTTGGAGGATAACCCTTTGCTGGAAGAGACCAAGAGTGTCTATTAAGGAGTGAAACCAGAGATGATAAATAGGAGGAGTACATACAGTTGTCTTTGAGGAGTTCACGGCACTAAGTCCAGACATGCTACATCCCAGGGTTCTGAAAAATGTGACTAATGTGACTGTTCAGCCATTGTCAGGAATGGGATTGTAGCCTGGGTGGATGGATCAATGATAATGAAGAAGAAAAGGATGGGAGAAGTTTCTTTGGCACTCAGGAAAGAACACTGGCTCTGGAGGTAGAGGACCTGGGTTCAAATTCACTCACATGCCCTTATTATTCCCCATGTGATCTTTGGCAAGTCACTCCACCACCTTTGGCCTTAAAGTTAGGGAGTAGGGGTCAAATGATCCCTGATATTTCCTCTACCAGTTGATCTATGATCTTTTGAATGATCATAGAGAATGAGAAAGAAACTCCAGCACTAGAGAACAAAGCAGATTACAAGGAATTTTAATCAACCAAACAAAGAAAAAAAGCATTTTCTTGTCTACCATTTGCTAGGTGTTGGGGATAAGACAAAAAACAAAAAAAACAAGAAACAAACAAAAAAACAGTACCTGCCCTCAAGCAGTTTATATTCTGTTAGAGGAAATGGTATGTACATTGATTAGGTGAATACAAGGTAATTTTGAGGTGGGAGAAAAATTAATCCCCCAGGAATCAGGAAAAGACTCATGTAGGAGGAGAAAATGGAGCTCAGTTTTGAAGGAAGCTAGACTTTCTAGGATCACCAGATGAAGATCATTCAATGCAACAAGAACAGTCTTAGCAGAGGTACAGAGATGGTAGAGGAAATGTGGGATGTGAGCATCAGCAGGCAGGCCAGACTGGCTGGAACATAGAGTGCTTGAAGGGGATGTGTAGTGAGCCTGGAAAGGTAGGCTGGAGCCAGATTGTAAAGATTCCTGTAAATGCCAGACACAGAAGTTTGTACTTTAACTTAGAAGCAAGAGAAGCAATGAGGGTGGGGAGGCAGGAAGAAAAGGAGCATTTATTAAGCACCACCTATGTCCCAGGTACTAAAGAGTTTATCTCCTTTGCTTCTCACATGAAACTTGGGAGGTAGGTGCTATCATTATCCCCACATTTTAGTTGAGAAAACTAAGGCAGATGGAAGTTAATTGACTTGCCCAACATCACACAGCTAGTAAGTGGGGTTTCCTGCTTCCATGCCCAGCCTTCTGTCCACTGGTTCTAGACAAGGGGCTGGGAGAGTTCACTTGGAGTGTGGCTGTTGGCAGGCAGGAATCGTACTGAATTCCAAAAGTTAACTCTCCCTTTCATTAGTTAGTTGCTGTGCTTTTCAATACCCATGCATGTAATATTGGTGTTATGTTGTCATTTGTGAAGCCATGAAAGAGGAAATGATTTTCCTCCCTATTTCTCTTAATGGTTTCAACTTTGAATTGTTTCCCCTTCCCTCAAGGTCATTTGTTTTATCATATCATAGAGTATTATATTTACTCAATATCATAGAATATTATACAGCAATGTAGCTTGTCTGCCCTCCCATGACCCCAGACTCACTGTCCCAACTCCCGCACACGTTGGTTGGACAGAGGTTCCCAGAGGGAGGCCGACTTCTTCTCTGCTAGGGTCCTAGGGGTGACCTTGAGGAACTGGGGTGGTTTTGTAGTACTATTGCCTCATTCGATGTGCTCCCCCAGCAATTATCAATGAGCCAGCCAGAGTTAATTGGATTGTAGAAAAAGGTACCTAAGGATGCGGTATACAGCGAGACTAGTTTTCATAAAACCACCCTTCCACGAAAGTCTGGACACAATTTCACACAAGTCCATACAAAAGCCAGGGTTCAGTGGGCTCCAACTCAGATAGTACAAGTGACCAAGGGCTGACACACAGTGCCTGGTGTCTTTTCTCCTTTGTGCATCCTCACGAAGCTCCCCTTTGGGGGGTTTTGGTCTCTGCTGGGCTCTCAGGGTCAGTGCCCTTGTGGGGTCTACTTTGTCTTGACTCTCTGGTGCAGATGCAGCCATCAGCCTCTATTACTCTGGGGATACGGCTACCAACAGCCAGTAAGAAGTTAAGCCAACTCCTGCAAACTTTTGAAGCTCACAAGGGTATTCTCTGGTCAAGGGGAGGGAGAGAAGACATAGACTCTCTCCTCTTTTCCCCATCTCACCTTCCCCCTCTGCCCCCAAGGGATTCCCTCCCAGGGTTCAGCTGGATCCTTTTGACCACCAGGCTGGCCTGATACTGGAATCTGCATTATCTGGTTATGTTATCCCAACCCCAGAGAGGTGACTGGTTCTCTTCAGCAACTGTGAGATATTTCCTGTCTGCTACTGATGTCAATGAGTTTGTATCCACTTTACCCCTTTTCAAGAGCTTTGTCTAGACATTATTCTCACTGACTCTACATCTTTGCTTCTGTATCTCCATCAAGTAGGCATTCTTCCCTGCTGAAGCTATCAGGGCACCTTTTCAGATACATTACTTGGGGTTGAGGCCTGTTGGACACCCCTCTTACAACAAGGTAAAAGAAAATGGAGTCTTGCAGCACAGCTCTTGGTTCATATTTTATTTGTTTAAAATGTTGAATGTTTCAGGATGGGCACATATGTTTAATACTCACGGATATGACCAGTTGTGACAAAGTTGGACTTTATGTTGATTTCCTTAGGGATAGGCAAGTTGTTTTTTTCCTGCTCAGATTGTAGCTTAAAGCTCTTATTTAACTTTCTGAATGCATATCCTCCAACTATGTCCCAATCTTCTACAAAGCTGTGTGGTGGTACCCGAGCCCTAAAAATAACACTGGGACTAAGTGTTTTTCAGAGAAAGCCACATGAGCAAATTAATTTACGGAAGTATACCAAATGTTTTCACTTTCTATGGATTGTAAATTTCTAGAGGACATATATAATTCATGTTTCTCTATAAATGTTCTTCAGTAGGTTAAAGGAATATTGCATAGTAGATAGAACACTGGTCTTAAGTCAAGGAGACCTGGGTTTGAATCCTGCCATTGAGCCAGACTAGCTGTGTGACCATGAGCATGTCAGCTAAACATCTCTGAGCCTCAGTTTCCTCATCTGTAAAAGAGGGATAATCATATCTGTAATTATTATCCAGCTGGTTTGTTCTGAGGCTCATAGAAGATACGGTGTGTAAAGTGCT
Organism: Phascolarctos cinereus; assembly: GCF_003287225.1. Taxonomy (NCBI): domain Eukaryota; kingdom Metazoa; phylum Chordata; class Mammalia; order Diprotodontia; family Phascolarctidae; genus Phascolarctos; species Phascolarctos cinereus. Next base: position 14,343 of record NW_027556096.1, on the reverse strand, counting down.
TTGCAAACTTTAAGTACTCTCCAAATGTCATTTTGTACATTGATGGAACATTAATGTAAGATCTGTTTTGTATGTATCATGAGCACATAGTTGTTTTGACGTCCCACTAATTGCCTATTAGCCTTTTTTTTTTTTTTGCTGAGGCAACCGCAGTTAAATGACTTGCTCAGAGTCACACAACTAGTGAGTGTTATGTGTCTGAGGCTGGATTTGAACTCAGGTCCTCCTTACTCCAGAGCCAGTTCTCTATCCACTGTGCCATTTCACTACCCTTCTATTAGGCTTTTTAAGATGGAATAAGGCACCCTCCTTCTTTCTCTGAATGCAGTCTAGAGTATCAATCTGTGGCTCAAAGCACCTAGTCCTTAGGTCATCTTTCCTGTTAGGCATTACAGTGATTATAATTGATGCAATTTTGTCTACTAACAAAAATTACAGACCTTTTTCTAGTTATAAAGCAAATGTTCTCTTACAATGTCAAGTAAAAAAGCAAATTTGTCTTTCTTTCTCCACTCTTACTAGTTCTCAAGATCACACTCAGCCTAATAAAGGAATTGGAATGGAAAATTAGATCAAGGCTTCATAGTTAAGGGCCAACTAAATGTAGGGATAGCTCAATTTTCCTTCATTTAGAGGATTTCATTCACTTGCTGAGACACAAGGAAGCAGAGATTTCAAAATTTCCCCCAAAGAAAAGTTCTAATAACATATGTCTCTTTTTCAACGTGGGTTGAGAAAAGTGATCAACTCTCAAGATTAATCCTTCCTTTCACTCTTTCTCTCTCATTCTTTATCTCCTTCCTTTCTTCCTTCCTCTCCTTTCTTCCTCCCTTCTCCTCCCTCCTCCTTCCCTTCCTTCCTTCCTTCCTTCCTTCCTTCCTTCCTTCCTTCCTTCCTTCTTTCCTTCCTTCCTTCTTTCTTCTTTCTTTCTTTCTTTCTTTTCTTTCCTTTTCTAAAACTTAAGAGGGAATGGTTAGGTGGCATGGTGGATGGAGGGCTGAAATCTATCCTCAGACATTTAGGAGCTGTGTGACCTTGGGCAAGTCACTTGACTTGTTTGCCTCAGTTTCTCCTCTGTAAAGTGAGCTGAAGAAGGAAATGGCAAACTACTCCATTATCTTTGCCAAGAAAACTCCAATCACAAAGACTTGGACACCACTAAACAACCTCTCAGAATTGTCAGGAGGGTCAAATGAGACAATAATTGAAAAGTGCATAGCATAGTGCCTGTCACAAAGTAAGTGTTGTCTCTTATCAAATGTTGTCTCTTATGATCAGGGCAAAAAAACATGTGTCCTTTTCTTTCCTTTTTCTTACAGAAGGAAATGCCCTTAAAAATTGGAGCTATTCCATTTTGCATGCCATATCATAGGTGATCACAGCCAAAAAGGTCAACGTTATTGTAGGATACAGTAGGAGGGGTATAGAGTCCAGAAGGACAGAGTTAATGGTCAGTCCAAATCTGGAGTAGCGTGTTCTAGATGCCATATTTTAGGAACACCATACACGACACTGATGTACATGCAGAAGATTGCAAACAGGATCATGCCATAGAAGGAGAAGGGATGACTTGGAGGGAGGTGGGTGGAGGAAATGATAATTATCTCCAAGTAGTTAAGAGTCACCGATTTCTTGGTCAGGTATTGATTGGACTAGATGGGCTTATGAGTTTCCTAACTGACATTCTGTGATTCTGTTAATTAAAGATGTAATTTTGAGACCAATTTAGTCCACACTTCGTAGGAGTATTAGTAGTAGTGTTAACATCAATGACTTCACTCGATATTGAGTCTCATTGGTTGGCATGATGTTACTTGAAAATATAGTTAACTATTTTTTTCAGCAGGGGGTTCATTAAAGTTATAAACTTCATAAAAATGACTGAATAAATATGTACCCTCTAGTCATGAATTTCTAAAAGTTTCAATTAAAGGCTGTTAAAGTTTTCTGGTATGAAGGCTAACACCATATTTATATTTTCTCTTCCTATGTAGATAAGAAAACTTCAGAACGTACTCCTAAGACAAGAATCTTCACTGGAGTGATGAAATCCAAGCTGGATAGTTATGAAGAACTTAGTGCCAGACAAAGCTCTCAGATGAGGTCTTTGAAAAGCCAGGTCAAAGATTTAGAAGAAATCAGTGCTTCTGCCAAAAGGATAAGCACTTTAAAAGATATCAGCATTGGGATGCTAGGAAAAGAAAAGTGGACCTTAAGGGAAAGAATTTCAGAATAGGAAAGCCTAGAAGGGTAGGGTGTTTTCTCATTTGTATCTACATTTGGAGATGTGGTGAAAAATTCACTTGGCAGGATGGAGGATACCTGGCTACCAGCCCTGCCACTGACTTGCTTGATGAACTTATGCAAGTTATTTCATCTCTCTGAGACTCAGTTTCCTAATCTGTAAAAGGAGAAGGTTGAACTCCTAAGATCTCCTATAAAAATCCTTGATTCTACAAAAGGTTGCATCATGAGCTTGTTACTGTCCTAAGATCTTCATACTGATTACCAATTATAGACTTTCATCAGGTCATAATGCACATGCCTTTGGATTGAGCATTATGTAATATATTGAGTCTCCTTTTTGTTTTGGAGTATAGAGATAATGGTCTACTGTGAGGAAAAAGGAGAACCATTATTATTTTCTAGGGGTGTGTGTGTATGTGTGTGTACAGCAGGGTTTGGTGGAGGTTATAGCCCAAGTTATTTACAACAAAGATACTTCAGGAAGTCCCAGGTATTACTATCATTGTAAAGCTCAGGAAGAGGAGGCTTAGAAAGGATTGTGCCCAAGAAAGATACTTGAATTGTGTCAGTATCTGTTTCTAATTCTGCGTTGCTTATACTATGACACACCATCCAACTGACTAATTTGTCTTCTGAGATGTGTTTCCCAAACTGTTTTAGAAGAGAAAATACTTAGGAGCCTAAAATGGAGTTGGGAACCAAACTTTTATTAGGACTAAGAGATCAATATCAACTTAAGGGCCTGTAAGAGGGAAAAAAGGAGGATTCTCTCTGGTTGCCCAGACACCGGGCAAAGTTGAAAAGAAGGACGATTCAAGGCAACAATCCTTAGAATGACCCTAAAGTGGCTGATCCTCTTCTAAAGGTAAACCAGATTTTCTAGCAGCTTGACCTTTGCCTGGGTGTCATGTCTGGATCTGTGCAGCCCCTCATTTGGCACGAAGGAGGCTTCAATAAAAATTTTAAATTAAAAAAAAAGTGTTGAATGAGTGACTATTCACCTTTTTTCACCAGGAGTTAAAGAGTGCACTCGATGTCAGTGTGTCAATGAATGGGATGATCAACATGATTCATTCTCAAGGAAAAGGAAATGTCCACAAGGGAGCAAATGCCAGTCACCCTTCACTGGGAAGGGAAAACCACCCAGAGCTTTATCCATCACCTAACTACGCTTCTGAGTAACACCCTCATCACGGTCCCAGCTACAGAAGAAGCTGTGAGATAAAGGGTACAAGACATCAGTGCTGATCAACACTCTTGGATGTTTGTGAGTATGTTGGCAGAAAAGTTGCCACTTTAAAATTTTCTGTTAAGTTGGTCCCTAAATTGGGAAATGCTTGTGGCTCCTTTTAAATTTTGAGTCCATTTCTGTTGTTGAGCTTTTGCCACACTAAGGCAAGAGAAGAAGTAAGACAATCTATAAAGCCAATTTTACCGTTTCTTATATCACAACATTTCCAGTCGTTAAAAACACAATAATGCTTCTTATGTCAATTCTGAGGGAGATGTCCCAAAGTCACTTGGAAGCATATCTAGTGAACATGTGATGGTCGTCAAACTTTTTTTCCTGTAGAGGATGGTTATCTATTGTATAGAAAACAAAAAGGTATCAATAAGATGCTTAAAAAAAAGTTCAATCACTTGTTCAATTTCATCAGAAGAGTTGAACCAATAGACTCATGCAGATAATTCATAACCCTGAAATCTTCCTCGCAAAAACTGTCTCTTCCTCTCTTTCTCCACTTCCAATTCACACAAATGTTGTTGTTTTTTGGATTGAATGTTTTTTGCAGAGTCATTCCATAGAAATCTTGGTTTTGGGAAGTATTCAAGCTCTTTTCATTGTGGAGGATTTTCTGGTGTCCTGAAAATTTCCATGCATGTTTCCATTATTATGTTTAAACTGAAGTGTTTTGTCTCCATCCATCAGTCTCTCTTTTCTCCTATTCATTCCAACCAATGATCTACACAACAGATTGACCTAAGGGAAAATCGTATCAGCATAACAAAATCCATACTTTGACCATAACGATTGGAATTGCATGTTTGGCTTTGAAAGGAAAGAGCAAATAGGAGATATAGGGATAAATCTCACTTTTGTAATTTCCCTGCAGGTGTTGTGCCAGAACAGATGGGAGACAAAGACCCAGTGAGAATTTAAAGTGGAGATTTATTGAAGCTCGTGGCTGCAAGGGGTATGTTGCCCAAATCAAGCAGCCCTGATCAGGGGTCGAGCTAGGGTTTATATGGAAAAGAGCATGGGAAAGAAATGCCAGGAACACTGATGAGGTAATCCAAAGGTGCAGCTGTCTTTGGGGGCTATGATGGGAAAGTACAGGAGTATACCAGACAGGGAGGGAGATGACAGAGGTATGGATCTTTGGAGTCTGGCAGGAGGAACAGTCCTTGGGCTGGCCAAGGACAAAACTCCTTGGGCTGGCCAAGGCACTCCTCTCCCTCTGTCTTGATGACAGAATGCTCTGCAACAAGGAAAAGCTTTCTCACAAGACAGGAACTTACTAAGGAATTGGAAGGCTTCCAGAGACATGATCTGAGGGCTGGGGAGTGGTTGTCAGAGACAGTGTTTCTGAGACTGGAGAGAAATTGGGGACACGTACAAGCACAAGCACCCAAGCACCCCATTATTACAGGTCAGAGATCACACGAATCAGACCAGGTGTCCTGGTCGCTGGTATACACATAATTATCTAAAGCAATTATATTGCAAGCTTTCTTATCCATTTGCATTGGAGGTACAGGCTGTGCTGAACTATGCAAGAGTACATTTCACTATTGTTTACATTTAAGAGGAGAGAGGTCTGGGGTGAGGTGAAGCACTAATTTCTGCTTTCCATGACTTAAAGGGCCCTACTACCTAAAATGGTAAAATAATGTGCTGCATTACACAAGAAAGTGAAGTCCTGCAGTGAGAGATCCAATTGCTAACTCTGCAGGTGGAGCAGCTGCACCACCTTTATCAAGAGACTGTGTTTGAGTCATCCCAAACTCAAGAAAAGATTGTGGAACAAAAGAAATCCTTAAAATTCTCAGAAGGCAAATGTGCCACTGACGCCTTCTTTCAAGAGAGATGGGATTTGGAGAAGAAGAAAGGAAGGTCCATGGAAGTACATGGCAACAAAAATTATTATTTTCAAAATTATATTAATGGCTTCAATCTTACCCATTGTGCAAAAAAAACACAAAAAGCCCATCATTATTAGCATCCTTAAAGAGTTTTTTTTGGGGGGAGGATGTTTTTAGAGGGATGAGAAAATATTTATTCCCATACTTCTGATTTTGTGCAGAAGTAAGTAGAAAATCCATGCTCCCCTTTCTTCATTATAAATGTACTTGACTTTTGGAGTGAGGACATTTGTCATGCAACTTTAAAAGAAGATGATATAAGAATGATTATTTAATGGTGGAATTTGATATGTACTAACAACCAGAAGAGAAAAGTATTTTTGAACAGAGAGTACTACTATTAAATTGATGGGTTGGCCAATGAGAGCTCATCACTAGGAGGATGAACAGTACACCTTGGCTGATGCATTTTCCTTCATGGGTGTTTGTTGAGCCTGTTTCTGGGCATGCTCTGAAGTGCATAATAGGGGCTTCTATTACTATCTACTCAGAAGCAGGATACTCCAGCTCATATGACAGGAATTGCATGAGGCCAAGCACATTTCACATGCTCCTTAAAGGCTGGACTCTCACTAGTCACATTACACTGGCACTGTTCTCCATGAGCTCAAAATCTAAGGGGGATGCAAATGATTTAAGGTAGAGCCACTTTCCACTAAGGTACAAATAGTTCCAGGTCATCTACTTTACAGTGTTGTTGTTCATGCCATTCATTACAGGCAGTATGGTGTAATGCAGGACTTAGGGGGAGATCTAAATGTGGTTCCTATGTCCCTCCGTTGGTTGTTGGGTGAATAAACAGCTTCAGCTCTTAGAGTTTATTTATTCATCTATGCAATGGGGATGATAAGACCTAACTGACTAACTAACTAACAGATTATAGTGAGGCTCAAATCAGTCAATGGATCTGAAATGCTTTGTGAACCTCTGAGTGTCCTGCAAATGAAGGCATTATTATACCTGAGAAAATTCCGTTCCAACACCAAAAAAGTGATTGCCCTATGGGGAATGCGCTAGCAATTAATTTTATGAATTTATTTTTTTTAAATAGCTAGGTGTACATCTAAATAACATGGTGGAAATTAATGAAAATTAATCTGCAATAATGTTTTGGAAATTACATGGTCTGGTTTGAAAAAGTTGAGTTTTACTACATTAGTAGTTTTTTAAATTTGAACTCTTATCTGAAGAGCTACTAAAATTTTAATTCCATTGGGAATGAAAGCTGGCTTGTGCTACACTTTAGGAGTGTCAATGCATATTCTTTTCCTCTTCCTCTCCCTTTCCCTCCCCAAACCAATTGGTCTCAGCATCAACAAAGTCTTCATCAAAAATAACTATTTCGGTGTCCATTCTAGTATGGGTACATGAATAAAGGTTGGGACTATTTTTTTTTTGTCTCCTAAGGTATTACATGTACAGCTCTTAGCCAACCTTAAAACACGATACAAATGTCAGGTCTCTAACTCAACTTGATGAGTGCACAGAGTGGTAAGGTTTGGGGCTGATGATCTTTTCATGGAAGGTGTGACTATGCCCACTGACAACACTACTGCCATCTAGTGGTTTGCATTCTCCTCGCATCCACTTGAGAGTATTGGGTGCCCACCAATCAGGAGCCAGGGTTCCAAGGGTCAGTGGCATCTCATTGTGCTGGCCTTTCAAGGAAGGCTTCAATATTCATTTTCAACCTCTTCCTTTTTCACTCCTTTCCAAGTATGGCCGGGCCCAATAGAGAGAACCTGAATCCCATTTGGTGGGCAGGGAGGGGTGGGGAGTGAGGAAGGATATTACTCTCTGAGGAATCCATTAATGTCTCTCTTGAGGCAAAGGCACATGAGTTCCTTGGTCTCTCCACCATATGGCTTGAGAAGAAAGCCCCAGACCCCAAAGCAAAAAGGAAGAAGTAGGAATTCTCTGGGCAGCATGGTCCAACTACTCAGATTTTTATCAAAAGAGGCTGAGAAGGTGATTTCCTGGCTTTGGGGTTGTCTTGATACCAGAAGAGGGTCATGCACATGGCAGCAGTGAAATCTACACCACAATATGAATGAACAAAAGACCACAACTTGGAGCCTTAATATGACAATGTGTTACTTGGCCAATGTTTAGTCTGTCTGTCTAGAATCTCCTTCCAAGAGAGTGAAGCCCTCAGCTAGTCCCAAAACGATGCAGGCCAGTGTGGATCTCTGAGGGTGAGAGAAGAATATTAGTATATTTCCTCTCTGCTAGTTCCAAGTTAATTTCTCCCACAAGGAGTCCAAACCACAGGGTTTTTTCAAGGATATTACAACCCTGGGGAAAAGGTAGAAATCAACAGAGAAGAAGGAAATGGTAAATCTGGTTTATGGATTACTGTGAGTCCTTTCTGTGTTTTCTGAGAGGTAGAACAAAGGTCACCCTACTCAAATTATACATTTCTTGAGTGCCTTTACCCACATCTGTGGAGACCTAGATGTTTGTTATATTCAAATATCATGCTGTGATTTCCTTGGAGGCAACATGGGAGGAGAAGAAACCTGAGCTAAAGAGAAAGTGATTTTTCATGTTCCCTGCATTTAATCTGGTCTATTTAATCCCATACAGAGCCTGGAGCTCAGACTCAGATGAGTCTGGGCCTAGTTTGATTCCTTGATTTTGTCTCTGTCATAGTGACCACTTTTTTTCACAAATTGAAGTAATAAAAGCATTGCTTCTGCTGTCAAATAAAGTAGGCGGAAATAACATCTCACCCTATCCCAACTAAGCTAAAAGTTGATTTCACTCTAAAGATACCAATCCTTAGGTGCCTTTCGCAAATGAAACTAAAAACGTTAACAACAATAATTTATGACTTAGAGGGAAATATGACTTTTCTCTTAAGAAGCACTTCATCTCTATTGTCCAAACTAATCTGCACAATAACCCTGTGAGGTAAGGAGTACAAAGATTATGATTCCTGATTTAGAGATGATGAACTGAGGCCTAGGCAGGTGGGACAAATCTCAGCCTCAAAACTCAGGGCATTAATTCCTTGTCTACTACTCTACTCAGTTTGCTGCTGAAGTGGATGCAGATTGTATTTGTTAATGCATTTAACTTGGACTCAAAAGAATGACTGACTAATCAAATATTGCTCTAGTACATGTAACCCCAGAAACAGAAAGTACTTTAAAACACAACAAAGGACTAACTCCTTTGTTTTGATGTAGGGAGAAACTCATTGGGAACAAAACAAAATGAAGACATTGCTGACAGAAGATTTGCATGCGAAATTCGTGCAACTAGAGAAGGAGAAAAGTCAAGACTCTGTTGAGTATTGAGCACAGCTTGAAGAACCCCCTACAATGGTAAGCTTGGAAGAAAAGGTGGAGAAACTTAAGAAACAGCTCAGTGAAATGAGATGGTCAAATCAAATCATGAAAAACTCACCTGAGGAGAGTCATCTACCTCAAAGTAAGTTGAGATAAGTGAAGTACTTTCAGAAACTCAACCAGGGTCTTTGTCACTGCTTTCTGGTCTCCCTATTTCAGTTAAACAAACAGGTCCCCTTTGTGCTCTTCACTTAAGGGAAACTTTCCAAACTATGAATCTTCTGGATTGCCTCCTGACCTTCTCCATGTCCTTCACTGAGTGTCCCAGTTGTAAGATCCTCTAAATCAACTCTATTTCAGCAGGTATACCTATTCAATTGAAAGACAGTCGACACAATCCATAGAAGACTAGACTTGGAGTCAGCAGACCTGTGTTTGACCATGGGAAAGGCTCCAAGCCTCAGTTTCCTCACCTGTAAAATGGGGCCCCCAAACCTGTACTACTTATCTGACACTTTTTGTTGTGAGGCTTAAAGTGGGGAATAAACATGCTATATGAATGGTGGCGGTTATTCTACACTCATGGATCAGCCAGTGAAATTTGCAGTTTATTGGCAACAGTCTAGCCAGACTTTGCTTCTTGTTTCTCTGTGTGTGGGTAGCACAGACTATGAGCTCCTTGAGGCTGGGACCTCATTTTGTACTTTTTCTTGAATTTCTGGTCTGACTCACAGTGCCCTGTATACTTGGCTTCAGTGTGAGAAGACTTAGTTTTTGTTGTTGTTGTTTGTTAAGAATGATGACATGTGTGATTGTATATCTATGCTCCTCGATTGTGAGATACTAGGTGGACCAGAGGATAGAGCCCTGGCCCTGGAGTCAGGGAGACTTGAGTTCAAATCTAGCCTTTCAGAGTTGTTGGCTGTGTGATCCCAGGCATTAACCTGCGATCCACCTCCATTTCCTCAACTGTAAAATGGAGATAATGTTCAAAACTCCCTCCCAGGGTTGTTGTAAGGATCAAAGGAGATGATCTTTGTAAAGTGCCTTGCTCACTGCCTTGCTCTTAGTCAAGTTGATAAATACTCTCCCCCTTTTATATTTGCCTGGAATCTTAGAGGGAAGATAAGTGAACTGGCCTATCATATAGAGGAGAGACAGAACCGTAATCATTCTCTCCTCACCCTCACAGGACAAAACCATTGAGAAGATCCGGGAATCTTTAAAAATGGTTGAAAGAGTTAAAGAGAAGACAGCTCCAAAAGTGATCAATTTGAGAAGAACATCAGACTACACCAAGCAAGAACCCAGAGAGGGCATAGAATGGCCTGTCATACCCTGGAAGCTGTCACTAATGGTCTATATATAGTAAACAGAGCACTTGAAGAAGCAGAAAAATGAGAAAAACTGGTATTTTCCCCCCTCCCCACTTTCTAACAAGGGGCATTTTAAAAAAGGAATGTCTAAAAGATTGGTCTCAAATTATCACTGTTTTCATTAAAAGTTTATTTCTCCTATTTGTTGCTTAGGGAGTTATAATCTTATTCAATTACTGTGTAAATCCCTTCGGATTTTTTGGTCCAGGATTCACTATATCTCATTTGACCAATTTTCCTAGAAAATTGTTCCTTTCTAGTAGGAAAGGTCTCCATGAAATAATATGTGTCTCCAAATATGTCCAAACATGAGTGTAGTTTTCAGATACTGAAGCTGATTCTCAGCCATACCATGATCCAATGCAATTCCAAAGGACTCATGATGAAAAACGTTATCCACCTCCAGAGAAGGAAGTGATGGAGTCTGAATGCAGATTAAAACATATTAGTTTTCATTTCTTTTTTTCGTATTTTTTCCTTTGGTTCAGTGTCTTCTTTTAAACAGGACCTATATTGTGATGTGTTTTGCATGATTGAACATGTATAGCCGATATCAAAATGCTTTCTGCCTCCAGGAGGGGGAAGGTGAGGGAAGAGGGGAGGGAGATAATTTGGGATTCTAAATTAAAATCAAATAAATGTTAAAAATTGTCTTTATATGGAATTAGGGGAAAACAAACTATTTTTTAAAATATTGAAGCTTTTGTTATTATTACTTTGATTATTAAAGCTTAAAACTGCTCGAAGACTTTTGGGACAGACTGTTTCCTCTAACAAAAACTCTACTATTGAGCAGAACAGGCAGATAGCTGATAAATTTTGAATTAGATATTAAGAAATTATATTTGAAAATACAAGATCAGTTTATGGAAGGCTCATGCTAAAAAAGGACACTTTTCTAGGAAATTGTGTAGAAACCTGGTTTGATGCTCTATGTTGCCATTGTTCATAAAAAAGTAGCTTTCTTATAAGTTGTCTTAGACAAGTGAATGTCAAAAATCCTGAGCCACTGACGCTACTTTTTCTTTTCTTTTAGTGTGTGACTGTTTCCACCCTTATAGCTCGTGGATTTTAGAGAGTCTATAAAGAAGATGAGAGGCTTTAACATGGAAATTCCAGGCAAAGAAATCACTAATCAACTCAAGCCCATCATACAAACTTATGAAATTTCTTCATTGACATCTAACAGCAGATCGAAGGCTACTGGTAATCGTAATACTGGCCAAGAGAACAAATGGCACAAAGACATTTGGTGCTTTTTTTTTGTCACTATCGCCAACCAGACCTAATTTGTTTTTTCTAATTTTTTTGTTTATTGTTTGTATATACGGCCAATAGAAAATAGCTAGAGAATGAATACAATATTTTTGGCATTTTCATTTAAGTATTCTTTGACGTTTGTCATTTGATTTTTTTCTTCTCTTTCTTATTTCACTCTTTCACCTTGTTCCTCTCTGCTTTTGCTGTAACTTATTCTTGACTTGTCATTTGTAACTTATGTGAGGTAGTCTAAACCTGAGATTTCATCACCTTGGGAACGCCACTGATACATGTCAGCAATTTTGTATTTGATAGTATTGGCTTATATTTATATTAAAACTGTAAATTATTGTGTGTCTTACGTAGGATGCTGACAAAGTTGAACGGCAAACCCAGAGTAGTACAGCTAGTATGTGTAAGAGTAGGATTTGAACCTAGGTCTTCCTATCTCCAGGGCAAACTCTTATTGCATAAAAGCAAGACATTTGTTCTACAATATGTCATTATCTTCTTTCTGCATAGTTACATTATTTTTGATCCCTACTAAAAGACATATGCATTGTCAAGTTGAAAATTTATCGTTATTTTAATCTCTCTAGTACAGAACAAAAACAGATGAGAATTTTAGGGTAAAATTTTGGTTGAAGTTTCACTTTCAAAAAAAACAACAACTGAGCTTTTGGTAATGATGCATAAAATATCTAGGGACAGAAAGACCACTAAAAATTTCAAAAGTTGGTTATTTCCTTAATAGCAATACAGCCTCGCTATAGTGGCCACAAAGGAGCCAGTTCTTAGAGCATGCAAAGATATTCCTTACCTGGTTGTAGGCCAAGTGGACAATTATGAAGAGCCTGTTTCTTCTGGCAGTGCCTAATTAATGGACATCCGCTAGAGATTGAAGAGAAAATCTTTTAACTGGCCCTAAGAAGTGATGACCAGAGTTTCCAAACTGACTTCAGCGTGGTTTTAAAAGGAATGACCCAACTCTCTCTATTTCTTTCTCTGTCTCTCCCTCTCTTTTTCTGTCTCTGTACCTAAATCTCTCTATCCTCTGTCTCTTTCTCCCTCTTGGCTTGGAAGCAGGAATGCTGCCTGAAGAGCTAGGTGGAGGAAAAGTGGCTGCCTTGCCTCTTTTTGCACTACTCAGGCATGGTAACTGTTAACCAATGGCTTCATGTCTTCTTGTGATTGTTCTGATCTTAGGCAAATGAGCTTTCCCAGATGGAAGTTTTTGTATAACCTGGTGAGCTCAGAAGATCCCCAAGTCCCCTTGGCTGTTGGAGCTGAATGACTGTAATATCAGCACCTCCTAGAGGCAGAGGAAGAAGAACCCCATAGCAACAGATTGCTGACATTAATGGAGGTACCTGCAATAGTTGTGGAAAGACAATCACCTGAGAAGGGCAGCTGCTTCAAGAGTGTGACCTCTCAGAGTGGAGAGGAGTACCAGTATGCCATCTAGAAAGGAGTCAGCCCTCGGAATCTAGCTGGAAGCTATCCTGAAGGGAACTTTATGAGGATTCTACAAAGGAAGAAAAGGACAGAAAGTGCCAGAGTTATGAGTTATCCCTTTGCTACATGTTCTCCTCACACACACTTCACTGTCATTGTACTCTAAGAGCTCTCTCTCCACTGGATATTGCTTTTCTTTCAGGTGGAACATGACCCAGGTTTTGGGGGTATGTGTTATACCACTTCTCCTTACTATGGTCTTTGAGGATTGCCTTTTCTAGAAGCTAATTAATTCTGGCTGGCTTAATAAGGACTAGTGCAATGGAGGCTTGTGAGCCAGAAAGCTGGGACAAATACAGTCCTTCTGGGTTTTCAGTCAGTCATTCAATAAACGTTTATTCCCCTTTCAGTTTGATATTTTTTTTAATGAAAGGGGCTATCCCTTGACTCACCTCTTAAAGAGGACTATTCACTGAATGGTCCTTTTCTCACTCAAAGTGAGAAGCTGGAAAGACCTCAGCTTACATGTGCCAAGTACAATCACGGCATCTGGGCTGTCTCCAGTTGTTCTGATTGATATCTGGCCACTGGACCCAGATGGATCTGGAGGAGAAAGTGAGGCTGGTGACTTTCCACAGCCCTCTGTCATTCATATCAAAGTCAATTGTAAGTCATGCCATCATCTCCCTCATATCATGTTCCTCTTCAAGAACAAATGACAAGCCACACACACACACACACACACACACACACACACACACACACAATTAAGGACCAACTAATGTGCTAAGGACAAAAGACAGTGTCTGACCTCATGGATATCACAATCTAATTGGGGAGGCAACAAGCAAACAGATATGCACAAACAAGCTCTATACAGGATAAATAGGATGTAAAAGAGGGAAGGCACTATATTGTGAGGTACTGAAGGGGCAGCTTGGTGGCAAGAGCACCTGGGGTTAGGAGGACCTGAGTTCAAATCCAGCTTCAGATACTTATTGGCTGTGTGACCCTGGGCAAGTCACCTAACCCCTATTGCCTTTAAAAGAAAAAAAAGTATTAGACAAGTCTTCCTGTTAAAGGTAGGATTTCAGCTCGGATTGAAAGATCACTAGGCAGAGATGGGAGAGAGAGCGTTCCAGGCATGGGGACAGCCAGAGAAAACATCTGAAGATGAGAGATCGAGTGTCTTGTTTCTAGAAGAGCCAGGAAGCCAGTGTCACTGGACAGAATTGTGGGGGGACAGTAAGAAGACAGAATATTATGAAGGGATTTCAATGCCAAATTTGGGATTTGGTATTACTGAGTACAAATTCACATGGTTGGACTTGCACTTTAGGAAAATCACTTTGCTTACCCCTTAGGGGACCCAACCTGCCAGTGCTGGTGTGAGTTGGGAGCATGAGCCTAGAGGAATCAATATGTCACTTTGTCCTTCATGTGTCTCTGCTCCCAGGCAGGTGCTTCCACTGACACTGTTTATTATTGCTTTGAGGATTTTATGATTGTCTCTATTCAGTTCTGTTTACCCAAAGGAACTTACCAGATCACTTCAATGGTTTCATCTG
>NW_027556095.1:0-21228 GCF_003287225.1 Phascolarctos cinereus | reverse complement strand
AATTGTATGTATACATATATTCTCACACACATATACACATACATATATATACCTGTTGATACACATGTACATAGATATCTATAAACATGTACACATATACACTCAAACATACACACACATCTATACATATGAACATATTATGATTATTTCCACTTGTCATGTATTTCTCTGAAGGTAGATAGCATCTTCCTTCATAAGTTCAAGTCTTTCCATATTTTTCTACAAACACCAGCTGATCAGTTTCTCCACCACAAAGATATTCTGATTCAATCACATGCTATCTGGGAGATTGCCTATTAGTGTACCCCCCCAATTTTCTACATTCCCTCTATTCTTGCCCACATAGGTTTTATTTATACAGGAATTTTTAATTTAAAATCCTCAGAATGATCCATTTGACACTTCAACATCTTATAATATGGTTTAACTTCTCATACTACTGAATCTAGTTTCTTCACATCTTTTTACCCTGGTTTTCTTGAAGTTGCTAACCCTCTATTCTTCCCAATGAAGCCTCTAATTATTTTTTCTGACTCAGCAAAATAACTTTTTAGTAGTTTAATTGTTATGACATTACATAAGTAAATGAGTTAGGAGAAATTGTCATTATATCATATTATATTATCTTTATCGACCCATGCACAACAAATACTGCTTCAATTATTTCACTCTAACTTTGTACAGAAGGTGTTTCATATTTATACTCATATACTTGCTGTATCTGTTTTGGCAAGTATATTCTCAATTTTTTATACAGTCTAGTTACTTTATATGGCCTACAACTATTGATTAATATGGCCAACACGTAGTACAGTTTTTCTATTTTTCTCTTTTCCTTAAAGCTAATTTTAACATTAATTTTGCCTGACATCATGATCATTATCCCTGCTTTTTTACATAATAAATTCTACTCCTGACCTTTATTTTATATTTGTGTATATCTCTAATTTTTACAGCATTTCCTGAAAGCAACATTGTTGAATTCAAATTTTTAGTGTGCCATCAGTTTCCATTTCATAAGTAAAATTTGATCCCATTCATATTCTAAACTGCAATTACTTGTAGTATGTTTCCTTCTTCCTGTTTTCCTCACTATCCTTCTCACTCTATTCCTATCCCTCCTCACTCCTCTACTTCACTTCTACCCTCATTCCTTTTTATAAGATTTGGCTTTCTTGTCATAGAAATTTATTGCTGTATATTTTGAATCCTCTCTCATCTTCTGCTGTGCACATGGCAATGCCTTTTGTTCTTTTCTTATTTTCTATTTAAGTTTAAATAAATTTAATAACAAAAGAAAAAACAAAAAAGTTATCTTTAAAAAATATTTTTATTTATTTTTTAAATATTTCTCAATTAACATAAAAAAATTTTAACATTCATTATTTTAAATTTTGAGTTCCAAATTCTCTGTTCCTTCTATTCCTCTCTCTGAAATTTGATATTGATTATGCATATGAAGTCATGCAAAACATTTCCATTTTATCCATGTTGCAAAGGAAAACACAGACAAAAAAGGAGAAAAAATAAATTTTTAAAGCATATACTGCAATCTGCATTCAAATTTTTCTTTTTCATCCTGGGTCCTTTGTAATTGTCTTGAGCAAAGTGATTAACTCTTTCACAGCTGGTCACCATTACAAGATCAATGTTTCTGTGTATAATGTTCTCCTGGTTCTGCTCACTTAACTTTGCACAAGTTCATATATGTCTTCCCAGTTTTTTATAAACCATCCTACTCGTTATTGCTTATAGCACAATGGTATTCTAACACAATCATTTACCACAACTTCTTCCTCATTCCCCAATTGATGGGAATCCCCTTGATTTCCAGTTCTCTGTTACTACAAAAAGAGCTGTGATATTTTTGTTCAAATAGGCATTTTCACTTTTCTTTGATCTTTTTGAGATACAGACCTGCTAGCCACCTGGGCTTATTGAATACGGAGAGTGACAATGTCACATCTGAGTTTTAGGGAGATTAATTTGACAGTCAGATTTTAACTGTGATGAAAGTAGCAACAAATTGGGGTGAGAGAGAGAGAGAGAGAGAGAGAGAGAGAGAGAGAGAGACAGAGAGAGAGACAGAGAGACAGAGAGATCAAGGATGACACCTAGATGGTGAACCTGCATGACTGGGAGGATGATAGTACTCCCTACTGTAAAAGAGCTGACATTGCCACTGAGGCAAATTAATTCACTCCTGGCCCCTTCTCAAGGACTAACTGAGTTTCTTTGATGGGAACCTATTGCCATGTCTGTCAGAGTGTCAATAAGCATTTTTAAACACCTGCCATGAGCCACGCAAAGTGCTGGAGATACAGCTTCAGACACTTACTAGCTGTGTGGCCCTGCACAAGTCATTTAACCCTGTTTGTGTCAGCTTCCCCATCTGTAAAATGATCCAGAGAAGGAAATGGCAAGCCATTCCAGTATCTCTGCCAAGTAAACCCCAAAATGGGATCATGACGAGTTGGACTCAACTGGAACAAAAAATAATTTGTCAAGAGAGGGGCGTGATCAGTAACACCAGAAGAACACTGAAAAGTAACGAAAAGTTACTAAACAATAAATCACTTTGACCCAGCTTTCAGCCTTATATTCAAAGGAAATCAAAGAAAGAAGAAAAGATACTTTGTGCATAAAAATAATTATAAAAGAACTTTTATAATGGCAAAAAACTGGAAACTAACACGTTTATTCTTTGAAGAAAGGCTGATTGAACAAGGAATGTGGGGGAGAAATATGCTGCAAGAAATAAGGAAATAGATGGTTTCAAAAACAAACTAATATTTATATGAAGTAAAGCAAAGTCAAGTAAACAAAACCACAAGAATAATTATACTATAACATCAATATTACAAAAATGAGCAATTTTGAAGCTTTTTATAAACTGATTAAGAATGAAATGAGTGGGTCAGCTAGGTGCTGCAGTGGATACAGCAGTGATCAGAGTTACTAAGTGTTTTCCAGCTTATTTTCCTTGTGATATAGCTATTATTATGTAGATGGTTCTCCAAGTTCTACTTACTTCACTTTGTTTCAGTTTATATGAGTCTTCTCAGGTTTTCTCAAACCATCCCTTTCATCTTTTCTTATAGCACTTATTCCATCATATGCATATACCATAATATGTTCAGCCATTCCCTAATTGATTGGTGTCCCCTCAGTTTCCAATTCTTTGTACTACAGAAGGTACAGCTACAAATATTTCTGTATATATGGATCACTTTCCTGTTTTTTATATCTTTGAGGCATAATATTAATAGTGCTATTGCTGGATCAAAAGGTAAGGAAACTTTTACAGCCCTTTGGTCATCCTTCCATATTTTTCTCCAGAATGGTTCCACTACTTCACAGCTCTACCAGTTGCTTCAGTGTATTCCTTTTCCCACATCCTCTCCAGCATTTGTCATTTTCCTTTCCTGGCATGACAGGTGTGTCTCATAGGTGTGAAATGGTAACCTTAATTTGCATTTCTCTACTTATTAGTCATTTAGAGCATTTTTACGTGACCATTGATAGCTCAGATTTCTTCCTCTGCCAGTTCATATCCTTTGTCCATTTATCAATGGAAGATTGCCTCCTACTTTTACAAATATGGCTCAATTCTCTATACATTTCAGAAATTAGATTGTTATCAGATAAACTTGCTGCACACTTTTCCCCAGTTTCCAGCTCTCGTTCTAATTTTGAACATGGTGTTTTCTTGGCAAAGATACTGGAGTAACCATTCCTTCCTATTTCCTTGTCCAGGTATAGCCTCATTTTACACATAAGGAGCTGAGGCAAATAGGGGTTAATTGACTTGCACAGGGTCACATAGCTACTAATCTGCCAGGTTTGAATTCCAGGCCTAGTGCTCTATCCATAGTACCATCAGCCATCTCCAAAAGACTTATGGATACCTTAAGTCTAAATTCAATGGGAAAAGCATATACCTGCTTCTCAGCACAAGGGTTAGGATACAAACTCAAATTCTCTTATTCTAATTTTAATATTTTAGTCTCCTTAAAAGTTCAAGTCAACTTCGACCTCCTCCTTGACCCAAGAGTCCTAATTTGCTTCTCATCTCTGCCTCACGGAATTCAAGTGCCTAAAACGCTCAATTCATATGAAACACCTTTCATGTAGTTTTTCTAACACCTATCCGTAATTATATATTAGTATTCCCTTTTCAAATTACATGTTCTTGACTTCTCTAGGTACATGTTGCTATTCCCCAAGAGGAATGTAGATTCCTTGAGGCCAGGAAACATTCCATGTTTATCTTTATTTTCCAAGAGTTCATTCATCATATGGCAGGGATTTAGCTGTTGTTCACCCTTCATTTCTGAGGAAGACCGATAACATCACTAGGTGAGTCTTGACTTGTTGGTGAATTGGATTTTAGTGAGACAAAGGTGGGGAAAGTCATCAACCTAGCTCTTTCTACCACAATCATCAAAGTACACTGGCAAGACAAAAGTTAAGATGACTAGGGATAGCCTGGGATGCAATGGATAACCTTGGTATCTTTGATATCTGGCCAAGGTTTAAGTGCTCCACAAGTGCCTTCTTTAGCTGCCTTCATGGCCACTGAAACAAACTGTCCTCCTCTCATTCCACTGGGAAAGTCTTCACATGCTTAGATTAGACATCCCCCTAACTCATCAATGGGTTTGAGGCCTGTCAGTTACCATCAATCTGCTTTAGCCCATCTGCCTAGATGCTTTAGGGGTGTGGCTGCTGTGCACCCTACAGCTTCAACTGTAGAGTAAATGTTTGTTGAACTGAATAACCAAAATCTTGGAAGGTGGAAGTGCAGGACACACTGAGCGAATGATAAGTAGTCTGTTTGGGGTGGACATGTATAGCGGACAGTAAGCCTAGAAAGGTAGCATAAGGTGAGAGGACCCTGAATCCTAGGTTAAGGAGTCTGGACATTATTCAGTAAACAATGGGCTACCACTGAAGATATATGGGGCAGTACCATTATCAGAACCACAGATTAGGAAGATAGATGTAGCAGTAATGTTAAGGATTCAAAGAGGAAGGAGACAATAAAAGTTGGAAAAACAGATCTCCCAGGCTCTCCATGAATCCTCCCTCCTTTCATAGCCTACTCAAATACCATCTGTCCTTGTCTACCAGGTCACCATCAACTGCCATAGTGATCATAAGGGACCCTACAATATAGTTGAGTTCTCAGGAACAGGGCTGATCAGCAAAGCCACATGACTCATACTGACAAGTTTGAGGTCCTAAGTAGACATAATATGTATAGATGCAGAATGTCGCAAAAGGTAAATACAACCAAATAACATAAACAGAATAGTCATCTATGATTTTTTTTATCCTCCTTGTTACAGTCAATACCAGTTAAGGATACCAAGAGAATTGCAGAAATCATTACTCTTCTGTATCCCTCCCTACAGAAAACTCACAGAATTACATTTCCACCTCTTAATTCTGCTGCTCTCTCCTCTCTTCAGTCTGGTAAATAAATAGAATGTCTGGTTAATAAATAATCCTGAGCCTCCTGAGGGCTCCAAGAATGCTCTGAAGGAGGGAGATTGTGTGCTGGACTGTATCACTGTGTTATTATTATGGTGATGGATACTTCGATAACCCACAGTGATGGATCTCCAATCAACAACCCACCTAGTGGAAGCCCTGAGCTTTAAATCCTGTGTCAATGAACGTTTCCCCCCAGAAGATTTTCACTAGAGATCTTTGTGCAGATGTGTGACAAAACCTAAAATTTGCCTAGAGGGAAACCTCCTTCTACCCACACTCCTCACAGGTTTCCTTATGGGAAATTGTGAAGAATTTATTCACAGAAAGAGCTTTTGCTAAAGGTGCACACACACCAAAGAAGCCTGCTCTGGCCTCAAACTTGTCACTGAGTTGGAGGATATCTACCCAAAGTATTTGAAGATTTCTACCAATAGAATTGGTGAATGAGAACAGTTTGTTCCAAAGTCCATGAAGGCGGCTGAAATAGTTCCTGTGAAGTGCTTAGAGGTTGTTCAGATGTCAAAAATGCTAAGGTTATCCACTACATCTCAGCCATTCCCAGTTCTCTTGACTTTTTTCTTGTCACTGGAGTTCTATGACTCTGGAAAAGAGAGTAAGACTGACACTTTTCCTAACTCTGCCTCACTTAAATGCAATTCACAAATAAGTCAACACATCCTGTGATGTCATTACTCCTCCTCAAAAATGAAGGACCACAATCCCACAGTCTAGATAACTCAAAGACTAAAGTGTGTGACTGAGGCTAAACAGTCTCACAAGATAGAAGTTAATGTGTAAAAGAAGGGTTCTGCTTACCAGTTCATACTTTCAAAACGGAATTATTACTACTTAAAAAAAAATCAATGACAAACAGCATGTTCCTTCTTAAAGGGACCATGCACATTAGATATATCGCCACTACAATGCTCAATTCCAGGTAACAGACACCCGGTAATCTCTGTGGGTCAGAGATAGTGACCATTTGGAAACGAAATCCAGTAAAATGACTGATGGACTCTTATCTCCCTAAAGTTCTTTTCTGCTCAGAGACCAAGATAGGCATCATGCATTAGGACTCATGGATCCAGAATGTTTTTTAATTTTATTCTATTTTATTTTTAGGCAGTTGGGGTTAAGTGACTTGCACAGGGTCACACAGCTGGTAACTGTCAAGTGTTTGGTCTGAGGCCAGATTTGAACTCAGGTCCTCCTGACTTCAGAGCTGGTGCTCTATCCACTGCACCATCTACCTGCCCCATGAATAACTTTTAAAAGGAAAAATACATCGAATGCTCTCCTAAGCATGCCCAGAAGTGTCATTTCTTCTTTGTTGATCCAAAAATACACATGAAGTCAAATCACATCACTATTGTAGAGATGTCAAAGAAAGAACCTCACTCCGTGTCATCTCTTTTGTTTCTCTAGTGAGATTTAGCATAGGCGGTTCCAGGTTTTCTATTCTGCAAATTATTTATACTATGTAGGCTATTAATTCTGCTTTCACAATTCTTACTCCTCTCTTCAACGATTCAAGAACATCCTGAATTAATTCTGCATTCTTTCCCTGACTCCTTTATTTCTATCACCCATTAAGAAGGCAAAAAATATGTTAAGAAAAATACATATGCAGTCATACAAAACCTATGTCTGTATTAGCCATGTTACAAAAAAAGAAAAAAAAAGGGAAAAATTGCTTCAATCTACACTCTGAGTCCATTAGTTCTCTTTCTGAAGGTGGATAGCAGTTTATTTCATGAATCCTTTGGAGTTATGGTGAATCATTGCAGTGATCAGAGTTACTAAGTCTTTTGCAGATTCTTTCCTTATGATATAGCAATTATTTTATAGTCAGTTCTCCTAGTTATACTCGCTTCACTTTGCATCAGTTTATTTGAGTCTTCTCAGGTTTTCTCAAACCATCCCTTTCATCCTTTCTTATAGCACATCATATGCATATACCATAATATGTTCAGCTATTCCCTAATTGATTGGTGTCCCCTCAGTTTCCAATTCTTTCCTACTACAAAAAGTGCTACTACAAATATTTTTGTTTATATGGATCATTTTTATATTTATTTTATATCTTTGAGGTATAATACTAATAGTGCTACTGCTGGGTAAAAAGGTATGCAAAGTTTTGTAGTCTTTTGGCCATAATTCCATATTTTCTCCAGAATGGTTCCACTACTTCACAGCTCTACCAATCCCTTTAGTGTATTCTTTTCCCACATACTCTCCAGCATTTGTCATTTTCCTTTCCTGGCATGTTAGCTGTGTCTCATAGGTGTGAAATGGTAACCTTAATTTGCATTTCTCTACTTATTAGTCATTTGGAGCATTTTTAAATGTCTACTGATAACTCAGATTTCTTCCTCTGCCAGTTCATATCCTTTGTCCATTTATCAATGGAAGATTGCCTCCTAGTTTTACAAATTGGCTCAGTTCTCTATACATTTCAGAAATTAGATTGTTATCAGATAAACTTGCTGCACACTTTTCCCCAGTTTCCAGCTCTCGTTCTAATTTTGAACATGGTGTTTTCTTGGCAAAGATACTAGAGTAACCACTCTTTCCTATTTCCTTCTCCACATATAGCCTCATTTTACACATAAGGAACTGAGGCAAATAGGGGTTAACAGACTTGCTCAAGGTCACACAGATAGTATCTCCCAGGTTTGAACTCAGATCTTCCTGACTCCAGGCCCAATGCTCTATCCAATGTACCACCAGCCATCTCCAAAAGACTTATGGATACCCTAAGTCTAAATTCAATGGGAAAAACACATGCCTATTTCTCAGACCAGGGCTAGGATTCAAACTCAAATTGTGTTATTCTAAATTTAATGTTTTTGTCTCCTTAAAAGTTCAAGTCAGCTTCCACCTCCTCCTTGACCACCTGGTACACATTTCCTTCTCATCTCTGCCTCACACAATTCGAGTACCTTCAAGGCTCAATTCATGTGAAACATCTTTCATGTACTTTTTCTTTCTAACACCTATGCCTAATTGTATATTAGTATTCCCTTTTCAAATTACATGTTCTTGACTTCTCTAGGTACATGTTGCTATTCCCCAAGAGGAATGTAGATTCCTTGAGGTCAGGAAACATTCCATGTTTATCCTTGTTTTCTAAGAGTTTATCATATGGTCTTTTCACATGGCAAGGATTTAGTTGTTGGTCATCCTTCATTTTGGAAGAGGATCAGTAACGTCCCTGGATGAGTCTTGACTTGTTGGTGAATTGGACTTCAGTGAGACAAAATTGGGAAAAGTCATCAACCTAGCTCTTTCTACCACAGTCATCGAAGTGCACTGGCAAGACAAAAGTTAAGACGACTAGGGATAGCCTGGGATGCAATGATAACCTTGATATCTTTCATATCTGGCCAAGGTTTAACAGCTCTACAACTGCCTTCTTCAGCTGCCTTCATGGCCACTGAAGCAAACTGTCCTCCTCTCCTTCCACTGGGAGAAGTCTTCACATGCTTGGATTAGACATCCCCCTAAATCATCGGTGGGTTTGAGGCCTGTCAGGTACCATCAATCTGCTTTAACATATCTGCCTAGATGCTTTTACTGGGGTGTCGCTGCTGTGCACCCTACAGCTTCAACTGTTCATTAAATGTTTGTTGAACTGAATAAGCACAATCTTGGAAGGTGAAAGTGCAGGACACACTGAGCAAATAATAAGTAGTCCATTTGGGGTGGGCATGTATAGAGGACATTAAGCCTAGAAAGGCAGCATAAGGTTAGAGGACCCTGAATCCTAGGTGAAGGAGTTTGGACATTATTCACTAAAGAATGGGGACCACTGAAGATATTCCAGGGCAGTAGCATTATCAGAACCACTGATTAGGAAGATGTATGTACCAGTGACATGAAGGATGCAATGAGGAAGGAGAGAATAAAACTTGGAAGAACAGATCTCCCAGTCTCTCCATGAATCCTCTCTCCTATAATAGTCTACTCAAATACCATCTGTCCTTGTCTACCAGGTCACCATCAGCTGCCCCAGTGATCATAAGGTACCCTGAAACATAGTTGAGTTGTCAGGAACAGGGTTCATCTTGACAAGTTTGGGGTCCAAAGTAAACATAGATACTAGACATGGTATGTATAGACATAGAATGTAGCAAAAGGTAAATATCACAAAATAACATAACCAGAATACTCATCTATAATTTTCTTTATCCTCCTTGTTATAGTCAATGCCAGTCACAGATACCAAGAGAATTGCAGTAATAATTACTCTTCTGTATCCTTCCCTATAGAAAACTCTTACTTCTGCTTCTCTCTCCACTCTTCAGCAGAATGCTGGTTAATAAATAATCCTGAGCCTCCTGAAGGCTCCCCAAGAATGCTCTGAAGGAGGGAGATTGTGTGCTGGACTGTATCACTGTGATTATTATAGTAATACTTACGGTTTTATAGCACAGTGATAGATCTCCAATCAAAAACTTGCCTAGTTGAAGCCCTGAGCTCTAATGCATCCTATGTCAGTCACCCTTTCCCCCCAGGAGATTTACACTAGAGATTTTTGTGCAGATGGTAGCATGGGTGTGACAAAACCCAAAATTTGCTTAGAGGGAAACCTCCTTCTACCCACACTCCTCACAGGTTTCCTTATGGGAAATTGTGAAGAATTTATTCACAGAAAGAGCTTTTGCTAAAAGTGTACCTGTTCTGGCCTCAAACCTGTCAGTGAGTTAGGAAGATATCTACCCAAAGTATTTGAAGATTTCCACCAGTAGAATTGGTGAATGAGAACAGTTTGTTCTGAAGTGCATGAAGGCAGCTGAAATAGATCCTGTGAATTGCTTACAGGTTGGTCAGATATCAAAAATGCTAAGGTCATCCACTACATCTCAGCCATTGCCAGTTGTCTTGAATTTTTTCTTGTCACTGGAGTTCTCTGACTCTGGAAGAGAGAGTAAGACTGGCACTTTTCCCAACTCTGCCTCACTTAAATATGATTCACAAATAAGTCAACACACCCTGTGATGTCATTATTACTCTTCCTCAAAAGTGAAGGAACACAATCCCACAGTCTAGATAACTCAAAGCCGAAAGTGTGTGACTGAGGCTAAACAGTCTCACAAGAGAGAAGTTAATGTTCTGTAAAAGAAGAGTTATGCTTACCACTTCACACTCCCAAAACAGGAATTATTATCACTTTAAAAAAATCAATAACAAAAAAGCATGGTCCTTCTTAAAGGGACCATGCACATTAGACATATCACCACTACAATGCTCATTTCCAGGTAACAGACACCCAATAATCTCAGTGGGTCAGAGATAGTGACAATTTGGAAACCAAGCACAGTAAAATGATTGATGGACTCTTATCTCCCTGAAGTTCTTTTCTGCTCAGAGACCAAAATAGGCAATTATGTATTGGGACTTATGGATCCAGAATGTTTTTTAATTAATTTTTTTTTTAATTTTTATGCAGTAGGGGTTAAGTGACTTGCCCAGGTGACGCAGCTGGTAAGTGTCAAGTGTTTGCTCTGAGGCCGGAGTTGAACTCAGGTCCTCCTGACTTCAGGGCTGGTGCTCTATCTACTGTACCACCTAGCTGCCACCAGAATAACTTTTAAAAGTTAAAATTCATCAAATGCCCTCATATGAAGTCAAATCACATCACTATTGTGGAGATGTCAAAGAGAGAACCTCACTCCATGTCCTCTATTTTGTTTCTCTGGTGAGATTTACCACAGTGGGTTCCAGTTTTTCTATTCTGCAAATTATTTATACTGTGCAGGCTATTCATTCAGTTTTCACACTTCTTATTCCTCTCTTGAACCATTCAGGAACATCCTGAACTATAGTTCCATGACCCTTATGAATCCACAGGATCCTCTGTCTCGTCAGATATTAATTCATTTTCCTTACTACTGCAATATTTATTTGCACATGTTTAGGCTCATTTAGATGACCTGGAGGCACTTCTGTTATTAATATTTCCCCATTTTGATTTATCTACTAGCATTTAAGGTTTTAAGTTGAATTTTATTCTTCGTGGGATCTTTAGCAATTTCATCTACTCCCAATGCTCCATATTCCCTTTTCCTTTGATGGATGATCTCCCAAGGCTGGACATCAAAGTTGTCTCAACCTCCTCCTACACTTTTCACTAGCCCAAATCTCAGCTCAAAGTGTCTTTTGGTGGGATAGAACTACACCAAGCTGCATAACAGTGACCTTTCCTTCAGGTCCAATGGACCCAGCCATAAACATTGGTGTCCTGTCCATTTCTTTCTGCTCCTTGATTCTCTGAGAATTATTGCACTATAGCAAGGATGCTGCCACCCTGATCAAAGCAGGCTTCCCATTTCCTGTGTCTCCACCTTCTCCAAACAAGGTGTGGACAGAAGGACAATTGAATTCTATTTTTTGTTGCTTCAAAATGGTGAATGGGGATGAGATGAGAAGAGGAGGATTTACCTGGCAGATTTAGCAGCAGCAAGGAAATTGTCAAAAAGAATCACGGAGCATGAGCTCTGCTAGATTTTGAGTTGGGTAAGGGATTTAGAGATCAGATTAGGGATTAGACTTCACTGCAATGTTCATTGAGTTTTATCTCAATAAGTTATTGATGTCTTGGAGCAAAAGCTGCAAATACTTCTTATTTTGGAGAGATTTGGGAGGTCATGAGGATCAGACAGTGTCTATTCTTCATTTGTGGATCAACCAAGAAGTATACATCATATTATGTGCATAGGACAGAAGAATACTGCGATAAGGGTAAATCATTTTTCACACTGTGTTTCTCAATCTCTCTTCTCATTGAAGAAGAACATCCTTGGGGACATTTGCCTTAGTGATAATAGGCCCTAATTTATGTGAGAGTTGAACTGAGAGACTCAGAGAAGACTGTAGAAGGCAAGAGATTTAACAGAAGTTTAGAGACATCATGAACCAAAGTGTTCTAAGAAGAGTTTAAAGTGCAGACTTGAATAGAATGGCTGAAGAAGTTGTGGTATAAGAATATGATGAAATACTATTTTGCTGTAAGAAATCATAAAGGAGAAGGTTTCAGGAAAACCCTCAGAAGACTTCCATGGGCTGATGCAAATCAAAGAGAACCAAGAGAACAATCTACATAGTAACAGAAATACTGCAATGATAATAAACTGTGAAAGACTTAGTATTGATCCATACAATGATCTACCACAGCAGCAAAGGACTCATGATGTAAAAATGCTATCCATCTCCAGATAGAGAACTGATAAACTCAGAGGAATGGTTAAAGTATATTTTTTTCCTTTCTCTATTTTTCTAACTTTTTTCAGAACATGGATACAGTTAAAATATGTTTTGCATGACTTCTTATATGTAATCAGTATCATATTTCTTGTATTCTCAATGGGAAGGGTCGGAGTGGGAGTGGAGGGAGAGAAGTAGAACAGAAAATAAAGATTTTTTTTTTGAAAATAGCACAGCAGATAAAAACCTGAGGCAAAGAAGGACATTGAAAGAAAGAATTGGAAAAATACAGACACTTCTCCGAAGGGGAAAGGTTTATTAAACACAACTCTCTCTCTCTCTCTCTCTCTCTCTCTCTCTCTCTCTCTCTCTCTCTCTCTCTCTCTCTCTCTCTCTCTCTCTCTCTCTCTCTCTCTCTCTCTCTCTCTCTCTCTGTCTGTCTGTCTCTCTCTTTCTCTCACTCACACACACACCCCAATTAAATGGCAAAGTTGACTAAAAGAACTGGTGAAAGAGCTAAAATCACAGCATCCATAGTAGATATTGCTTCAGAGTATTAAGTGATCTAGAATAACTGAAATAGATAACAAGCTGGAGTGGACAGAAGCCTAACACTGTTTGACAGAAAATATCACAGAAGTAGCAGAATTAAATGCCTAGTAAGGGAACATATTCAGCAGCCACACAACCATATTGGTAGAATACTTTGGCAATTTTATATTGTTTGAAGACAGTAGTTCCTTCATGTTTATGCCCAAGTCATGCATCTCCTTTCTGTGTGTCTCCCCTTATGTGTGGATGTTTCACCTATAAGTTCTCTAAAGTTCCACTTTCCCATTGAGTGTGGAGGAAAAGCATATTTTGCCTGTTTTGCTCAACTGTATGCCAATAAATTTGACAATCTTAATGTAAAGGATTAATATTTATGAAAATATAGTTTGCCTTGATTAACTGAAGAGGAAGTAAACTACTTAAACAACCCCATTTCAGAAAAAGAAATTAAACAAACAATCCATGAACTTCCTAGGAAAAAAATCTTCAGGGTCAGATAGATTTACAAGCAAATTCTATGAAACATTTAAAGAATAATTAATTCTATATATTCTATTTAGAATTCTATATAGACTATTTGGGAAAACAGGAAAGGAAGGAGTCTTACCAAATTCTTTTTATGATACAAATATGGTGCTGATACCTAAACTAGGAAGAGTCAAAACAGACAAAGAAAATTATAGACCCATTTCCAAAAGGAATATGGATGCAAAAATTTTAAATGAAATACTACCAAATAGATTACAGCAACTTATCACAAGAATAATACACTATAACTAGGTAGGATTTATACCAGGAATGCAGGGCTGAATCAATATTAAGAAAACTATTAGCACAATTGATCACATCAACTACAAAACTAACAGAAACCACATGATCACCTCAATACATATAGAAAAAGCTTTTAACAAAATATAACACCCATTCCTATTAAAACAGTAGACTGCATAGGAATAAATGAAGTCTTCCTTAAAATAAGTAGCATCTACCTAAAACCTTCAGCAAGCATTTTACATAATGGGAATAAGATAGAAGCATTTCCAGTAAGATCAGAGGTGAAACAAGGATGTCAGTTATTACCACTGTTGTTTTAATGTGTACCGAAATGTTAGTTTTAACAATAAGAGAATAAAAAGAAATTGAAGGTATTAGAACAAGCAAAGAAGAAACAAAGCTATCACTCTTTGCAGATGATATGATGATATACTTAGAGAATCCTGGAGAATCAAGTAAAAAACTGTTTGAAATAATGAACAACTTTAGCAAAGTTGCTGGATATAAAATAAGCCCATATAAATCATTGGCATTTCTGTATATTACCACCAAAGCTCAACAGCAAAAGATAGAAAGAGAAACTCCATGTTAAGTTACTGGAGACATTATAAAATATTTAGGAGTCTATCTACTGAAAAAAACCCAGGAACTTTATGAACACAATAACAAAACACTTTTCACACAAATAAAGTCAGACCTAAATAACTGGAAAAACAACAGTTGCTCATGGGTAGCCTGACAAACCAAAGTTACAATTCTACCTAAGTTAACTTACTTATTGAGTGCCATACCAATCAAACTACCAAAAAACCCTATTTTATATGGCTGGAAAAAATAATAACAAGATTCCTCTAGAAGAGCAAAACATCCAGAATAACAAGGGAACTAATGAAAAGAAATGATAGGGAAGGTGGCCTAGCCATACCAGATTTTGAATTGTATTATAAAGAAGCAACCATCAAAACTACTTGGTACTGGATAAGAAATAGAGTGGTGGATCAGTGGAATAGGTTAGGTATACAATACACAGTATTTAATGAGTATAGCAATCTACAGTTTGATAAACTCAAAGACCCCAGCTTTTGGGATAAGAACTCATTGCTTGACAAAAAATGCTGGGAAAACCAGAAAAGAGAATGGTAGTAAATTTTTGTCTGTTTTATTTGGAACTTAAGAAATAAAACAAACATTTTCACAACATAGTAGAATAGAAAAAAATATGACTGTACATGAAACTACAAACCTATTATGTGCAAATTGTTATTCCTTTCACTATATAATAAAGTTATCATTTAACTTTCTTTTTTTCTTTTCTTTCCTTTTTTCTTTCCTCCTCACCACTCCAGAGATGTCTATTACTAGACACAAATGTGTGTATGTATGTTGGTGTGTATGTATGTGTGTGTGCATGCATGTGTGAGTGTATGTATATGGGTATATGTATATAAGTATGTGTGTGTGTATATTTGTATATACATATATATACACACATATATATGTATATATATGTATATATACATATATATATGAGTATATGTGAGTGTTTGTCTTCTACATACTTGTATGATAAACCATTCTATACGTACTTCTATTTAACACTTCTTTCTCTGCATGCAGATAGCATTTTCCATTATATGCCCTTTATACTTATTTCCACATGAGTCATGTTTCTTCCTTCACTACATGACTCATGTGGAAATACGTTCAATATGATTAAACATGTATAACTTCTAACAGATTGCTTGCAATCTTGTTGAGGGTGGAGGGGAGGGAGGGAAGGAGGAAAAATTGGAACATAAGAAACAAAAACAAGTGAAAATGGTATGTTTCTTTATTTCTCTTTTGGCTAGGCAATGGGGTCAAGTGACTTCCCCAGGGTCACACAGCTAGAAAGTGTTATGTGTCTGAGGCCGAATTTGAACTCAGGTCATCCTGAGTCCAGGCCCAGTGCTCTATCCACTGTGCCACCTACCTGCCCCCAAAATGGTATGTTTCAATTTGCATTTAGACTCCATATACTTTGTTTAGCCATTCCCAAATTGATTGGTAGCCCTCTCACCTCCCGTTTTCAATTCTTTGCAACTATAAAAAGAGCCACTATAAATATTTTTCCTCTTTCTTTAATTTCTTTGAGGGTATAAGCCTAGAAATAATATTGCTGGCTCAGAGTACGCTCAGTACAATCCAGTTAATATGTATTCTCATGTGCCCAAGCATCAATATCCACAAGATAGCTGTTGAGCCTTCTCCCACTTACCCCCATCTTCCCCATGAATGGTATATGCAAGGGAAAGTAAGCCACGTTACTAAATATGTTACCAACCATGTCATAATTATTGTTCTTAGGCATTTTTCAGTCATGCCCAACTCTTCAGATTCCTTTTGGAATTTTCTTGGCAAAGATTCTGGAGTAGTTTGCCATTTCTTTCTCCAACTCATTTTACAGAGCAGGAAACTGAGACAAAAGAGGTTCAGTGACTTGCCCAGGATCACATAGCTATTCTGTGTCTGATGCAAGATTTAGATTCAGGAAGATGAGTCTTTCTGACTTTAGGCACAGCAGTCTATCCACTATGCTACCTAGCTGCCTCACATGTAAATATAAATACAGAAGTTAGCAAAGCAAAACACGTTATTTAATTTGACCCTCACAACAATGCTAATATATCTGTCAGGAATTATTATACCCATTTTTTCTTCTAATTTTAATTTTTTTTTAAATTTTAGAGCATATGCTCTCCTCCCCTGTGCTCCATTACCTACCACGGAGAAGGCAAGAAATATGATATCCATTTTTTCATGACATATAGTCACAGAAAAGATATTTCCACATTTGCCATGTTCTGAAAAAAAAAAAAGAAAAAGAAAGAAGAAAAATGTGCTTCAATGATACTCCATCATTCTTTATCTGGAAATGCACAGCATTTCACATTTCATATCCTTTGCTGTTGTTGTTTAACAGTAAAGTGAAGGAATTAGGGCATACTACTTCAATTAGTCAGATCTTAGAGAATCTAATGTTGCCTGAGGCCATAGCAGTAATACATGTGGATGGTCATCAGTCTGGGCAGTCCTTTGAGGCCAGGGGCAATCACCTTGCAGAGGAGGAAGCAAAAAGGGCAGGGATGACAGAACCTGAGCTGCTTAGTTCCAAGTTAGTTCTGATTCCCTCTTTTCCTCCGAGTCTCCCTTCTCCCTCCTTTACGCAGAAGAAAAACAGAAGGGGCTGGCAATTGGGGCACAGGAAAAAGATGGGCAATGGCACCTCCTAGATGGAAGGGAGGTACTGACCAGAGCAGGTATGAGGCGGGTCCTCCAACATTTACACCAGGGTAGTCATTTGGATGTCCAGAACGTGTGTGATGTCATCCTGACTTGGTACGTGTCCCCTGGTCTTTATACCTTGGCTCCGCAGTTGGTAAACAGGTACCTTGTATGTCGAAGGACAAACAAGTCTGCTTTGCACCAGACTCAGGTAAGGGCAGGCCCCCAGTCCTTACACCTTTTCAGAGCATCCAGGTGGATTTCACCAAGCTACCCATTGTAGGATGCCTCAAATACCTACTGATCGTAGTGGACGACATAACCTCTTGGGTCGAAGCCTTATCTTTGCCACCCGTCACTGCTCCAGTGGTGGAAAAATTTTTACTAGAGCAAATAATTCCAAGGTATGGAGTGGTAGAATGGATTGATTCGAACCAGGCGACCTATTTCACAGCCCAGGTTCTGCAGGCTCTAACCCAAGCCTTGGACATTGCCTGGGAGTTTCACACCCCCTGGCATCCTCCCTCACCTGGTAAGGTTGAAAGGATGAATCAAGAGATTAAGAAACAACTTATTAGATTGGCCTTAGAAACCCAATTGCCCTGGACCAAATGCCTGCCTCTGGCCTTTCTCAGAATCCAAACCAAACTCCACAGGGACATAGGGCTCTCTCCTTATGAACTTTTGTATGGACACCCTTACCCTGGGGGAGAGGAAGGGGATTGGGACCCTCTGCCTGAACAAAAGGATAAATTCTTAAGAGAATATGTATCTTCCCTGGCAAAACATTTGAATACTATTCAGATGGAAGGGACTAATCGCTCAAACCCCACCATTGGGATTCAGAGTCCACAGGTACCAACCCGGAGATTGGGTCCTGATCAGAGTTTGGAAGGAGGACAAGCTCACTCCCACCTGGGAAGGTCCCTTCCAAGTTTTGCTGACCTCGGATACGGCCATTCAGACTAAGGAAAAAGGTTGGACTCATCACATGAGGGCAAAAGGATGGGTGGATCCCCTGTCAGCATGGACTCTTGAATCCAGACGCCCTGAGGAGCTGAGACTGCATCTGGGGTGGGGGCCTCTTAGAGGGCTGGACACATGAACAATAAGGGCTGGAAGTGCTTGGGTGGTGTGATCCTCATAGCCTTTGTTCTGTTGCTCCTTTTTGTATTAGGCATTTTTATCTGTTTGGGGACCACACTTTTCGCCAAAGAATATTTCCCCTTTCCCCTCTGTGCTGTAATCAGAGTCTGATGCCATAGGGGTTCCCTTCACTATTTTCTTATTAAGGTGTCCTCCCTTTCCATGCCAGCCCCAGTGCCCTGGCTCCTCAGACAATAGCTTCCAGAGCCTTATTCAAATCATAGCCAATACCTTTAACCTCACTAATTGTTGGATATGTGGAGGGCCACAGCATTAAATATTGGCCTTGAGTCCCTGTTCCCTGAAGCCAGAATGGCTCATTACTAACAAGTCAGTAGTTAATTACGGAACAGAATTCTGGGAGGAAGGAAGAACATTCATGGCCCCTTGCTGAGAAAAAGAAAGGGTTATACTGTCTGAATCAAATGGAGGGAAAGTCCCTGTTAGGAGAGATTAGCTGTGATTGGACCTTCACAGGGCTCTTAAGAATCAATCATATAACTGAACTGAGATTCAAGGCAGTGGAACAAAACAGGTACCCTGCACTTAATCACAATTTTGGGGAACCCCACACTGACCAAATTAAGGGAAGAAATGTCCCAATGTAGGGGAGCAAAGGGAACCATCAAAGTCCCCTATACTGAATGGGAGGGTCAATGAAACTGGTGGAGAGTGGGGCTATTTCTGAGAGTATTGGAATAAGACAAAGAGAACAGGAGATCCCCTCATGATTAGCCGCAAGTGGGAAGAGAGTGTGACACTGTGAAACTGTCAGTATAGGAATGGGAGTGAGGGCAGGCCACTAAGACCCAGAGATGGAGAATATTACCCGAAAGTGGGGAATTATTCTGCATAAGGTTAGAGGACATGGAATCCTAGGTTAAGGAGTTTGGACATTATTCAGTAAGCAGTGGGGAACCACTGAAGATATTTCAGGGCAGTAGCATTGTCCAAAACACTGACTAGGAGGATAGATGTAGCAGTAATAAGAAAGATGCAATGAGGAAGGAAGAGAATAAAAGTTGGAAGAACAGATCTTCCTGTCTCTCCATGAATCCTCTCTCCTATTATAATCTACTCAAATACCATGTCTCCTTGTCTACCAGGTCACCATCAACTGCCCCAGTGATTATAAGGGACCCTGAAACATAGTTGAGTCCTCAGGAACAGGGCTGATCAGCAAAGGCACATGACTCATCCAGACAAGTTTGAGGTCCACAGCAGACATAGATACTAGACATAGTATGTATGGACACAGAATGTAGAAAAAGATAAATACCACAAAATAACATCACCAGAATAGTCATCTATAATTTTTTTTCCTCCCTGTTAGATTCAATACCAGTCAAGGATATGAACAGAATTGTAGTAATCTTTACTCTTCTGTATCCCTCCCTATAGAAAACTCACAGAATTACATTTCCACCTCTTACTTCTGCTGCTCTCTCCACTCTTCGGTCTGGTTGATAAATAGAATATCTGGTTAATGACTAATCCTGACCCTCCTGAAGGCTCCACAAGAATGCTCTGAAGGAGGAAGATTGTGTGCTGGACTGTATCACTGTGTTATTATTATTGGTATACTGACTACTATATCCCTCAGTGATGGATCTCCAATCAACAACCCACCTAGTGGAAGCCCTGAGCTTTAAATCCTGTGTCAATGACCTTTTCCCCCCAGGAGATTCACACTAGAGATCTCTGTGCAGATGTGTGACAAAATCTAAAATTTGCCTAGAGGGAAACTTCCTTCTACCCACCCTCCTCAGAGGTTTCCTTATGGTAAATTGTGAAGAATTTATTCACAGAAAGAACTTTTGCTAAAGGTGCACACACACCAAAGAAACCTGTTCTGGCCTCAAACTTGTCACTGAGTTAGGAGGATATCTACCCAAAGTATTTGAACATTTCTACCTGTAGAATTGGTGAATGAGAACAGTTTGTTCCAAAGTCCATGAAGGTGGCTGAAATAGGTCCTGTAAAATGCTTAGACGTTGGTCAGCTATCAAAAACACTGAGGTTATCCACTACATCTCAGGCCATTTCCAGGTATCTTGACGTTTTTCTTGTCACTGGAGTTGTATGACTCTGGAAGAGAGTAAGACTGAGACTTTTCCCTACTCTACCTCACTTAAATACAATTCACAAACAAGTCAAGACACCCGGTGATGTCATCAGTCCTCTTCAAAACTGAAGGAATACAATCCCACAGTCTATGTAACTCACAGACTAAAGTGTGTGACTCAGGCTAAACAGTCTCACAAGATAGAAGTTAATGATGTGTAAAAGAAGAATTCTGCTTACCAGTTCATACTTCCAAAATGGAATTATTACCACTTTAAAAATAAAAGTCACAAAAAGCATGTACCTTCTTAAAGGGACCGTGCACATTACATATATCACCACTGCAATGCTCAAGTCCAGGTAACAGACACGCAGTAATCTCAGTGGGTCAGAGAGAGTGACCATTTGGAAACCAAACACAGTCAAATAACTGATGGACTCTTATCTCCCTCAAGTTCCTTTCTGCTCAGAGACTAAGATAGGCATCATGCATTGGGACTTATGAATCCAGAATATTTTTTTTCTTTTCAGGCAGTTGGGTTAAGTGACTTGCCCAGGGTCACACAGCTAGTAAGTGTCAAGTATTTGGTCTGAGGCCAGATTTGAACTCAGGTCCTCCTGACTTCAGGGCTGGTGTTCTATCCGCTGCACCACCTAGCTGCCCCAGAATACTTTTAAAAGTAAAAATACATCAAATGCTCTCCTATGCATGCCCAGAGCTGT
>NW_027556094.1:0-21346 GCF_003287225.1 Phascolarctos cinereus | reverse complement strand
TCAATTTATTGCCCACACACTGTTCTGGGTCAAAGTTCCAGGGCACAGAGGAGCTCTTGGGGCTGGTCACAAGAGAGCAGGGGTCCTGGTCACAGTTCCAGGGCCAAGAGGAGTACTGGCACTTTTGGCTGCAGGAGACCAGTGACCTTTTCTTGCTAGAGACCAGAACACAGACCAGGAGAGCAGTGACCATGCCTCTCTCAGAATCACACCACCTTGGAAGCACCAAAAAACTTGCAGACCCCCAGAACTACCTCTGAAAATGTCAGCATGAAAAAGCCTAAAGCTTGGCACAGTGCCTCGCCACCCCAAGGTGAGCAGAACCCAACTTTCACATCAAGTTCAAAGTCAAGAAACAGTCTACAAAGATGAGCAAACCACACACACACACACACACACACACACACACACACACACACAACAGAATTTGACCATTAAAAGTTAATATGGTGACAGGGAAAACCTAGACATAAACTCAGAAGAAGAGAACAATTTAAAAATAGCTACTAAAAAAACTCGAAGAAAAGTGCAAATTGTATGGAAACAAACAAGAGGTCCTAGAAGACTCAAAGAAAGTGATGAGTAGAAGAGGAAAAATTGGGAAAAGAAATGAGAGTAATGCAAGAAAATTATGAAAAGAGAATTAACAGATTAGTAAAAGAGGCACAAAAAATACTAAAAAAAAATACTTTCTAAAACAGAATTGTCCTAATAGTAAAAGAGGCATAAAAACTTACTGAAGAAAAGAACTCCTTAAAAAGCAGAATTGGCCAAAATGGAAAAAGTGGTTCAAAATCTCACTGAAGAAAATAATTGCTTAAAAATGAGACTTGGGGAGCAGCTAGGTGGTGCAGTGGATAGAGCACCAGCCCTGAAGTCAGGAGGAACTGAGTTCACATCCAGCCTCAGACCAAACACTTGACCCTTGCTAGCTGTGTGACCCTGGGCAAGTCACTTAAACCCCAATTGCCTTAAAAAATCCCCCAAATCCCCAAGAAATTAGACATGGGAAAGTCAAAGCTAATGACTCTATAAGATAGTAAGAAATAATAAAACAAAGTCAAAACCATGAAAAAATGGAAGAAAATACGAAATATCTTATCAGAAAAACCTGGAAAATAGATTGTGAGAGAGAATTTAAGAATCATTGGACCGCCTGAAAGCCATAATGAAAGAAAGAGCCCATGGCAAAGAATTGGAAATTGAGGGGATGTCCATCAATTGGGGAATGACTGAACAAGTTGTGGTATATGAATATAATGGAAAATTATTGTTCCATAAGAAATGGTGAGCAGGTGGACTGCAGAAAAACCTGGCATGACTTGCATGAACTGATGTTCAGTGAAGTAAGCAGAACCAGGAGAACACTGTACAGAGTAACAGCAGCATTGTGGGATGACCAGCTTTGTTACACTCAGCTCTTCTGAGCAATGCAATGATCTAAGACAATTCCAAAAGACTCGTGATGGAAAATGTTATCCACATCCAGAGAAAGAACTAAGGAATCTGAATGCAGATTGAAGCATACTATTTTCACTTTTTTGTTGTTATTGTTTTTTATCTTTCTCATGGTTTTCCCCTTTTGTTCTGATTCTTCTTTCACAACATAACGAATGTGAAAGTATGTTTAATATGACATGTATACTCTATATCAGATTGCATGCTGTCTTGCGGAAAAGGGAGTGGAGGGAGGGAGGAGAAATTTAGAACTCAAAATCTTATAAAAGCAAATGTTGAAAACTAAAAATAAATGAATAAATAAATGGATTTTTAAAAAGACTATAAAGCTAAAAATATTTTGTTCAGATATTATATTTTGAGATACCATATCAGATATCATATTTCTCATATCACATCAGAATAACATATCAGATATCATATTTCAAGAAATTATCAAGGAAAACCACCCTCATATCTTAGATCCAGAGGGCAAAAGAGAAATTGATCACCTCCCGAGAAAGATCCCAAAATGAAAACTCCCAGGAATATTATAGCCAAACCCCAGAGCTCCCAGGTCAAAGAGAAAGTGCTTCAAGCAGCAAGAAAGGGACCATTCAAATATCACGGAGCCATAATCAGTACCACACAAGATTTAGTGGCTTTCACGTTAAAGGAGCAGAGGGCTTGGAAAATTATATTCTACAAGGTAAAGGAGCTAGGATTCCAACCAAGAATCACCTACCCAGAAAAACTGAGTATAATCCTGGGGGGTGGGGGTGGAAATGGATATTCAATGAAATAGAGGACTTTCAAGCATTCCTGATGAAAAGGGCAGAGCTGAATAGAAAATTTGACATTCCAACAAACAACTCAAGAGAAGCATAAAAAGGTAAACATGAAAGAGTAATCATTAGGGACTCAACAAAGTTAAACTCTTTGCATCCTTATATGGCAAGATGATAGATGTAACTCCTAAGAACTTTATCATTATCAGGGCACTTAAAAGGAGTTTACATAGACAGAGGGCATGGATATGAGTCAATTATCCTGAATGATCTCTAAAAAAAGGTGAAAGGGAGAGAAAAAGGAGAGGGTCCAGTGGGAGAAGGAGGAAAGGAGAGAGACAATAGAGAATTTTTTTTCACATACAAGAGGCATTCAAGGAAGAGGGATTTTTTTGTTTCGTTTTAGCAATTGGGGTTAAGTGACTTGCCCAGGGTCACACAGCTAGTAAGTGTCAAGTGTTTGGTCTGAGGCCAGATTGGAACTCAGGTCCTCCTGACTTCAGGGCTGGTGCTCTATCCACTGTATCACTTCACTGCCCCTCAAGGAAGAGTTTTTACAAAGGAGGGGGAAATGGTTGGGGCACGCAATGCTTAAATCTCATTTTTATCAGAATTGGTTCAAAAAAGAAAGACTATATATACACACTCAGTTGTATTTACAAGTGTCATGTATCCAATAGGGAAGTAGGAGGGGATAAGGAAGGGGTGGTGGAGGTGATAAATGGGAGGTACCATAAAGGGAGGCAGTAATTAGAAGCAAAATAGACTTTTGAGGAGGGACAGTAGAAAGAGAGAGAGAGAGAGAGAGAGAGAGAGAGAGAGAGAGAGAGAGAGAGAGAGAGAGAGAGAAGAGAATGGAATGGAAGGAAATAACAGTTAGTGATCATTACTGTGAATGTGAATGGGATGAGCTCACCCATAAAATGAAAACAGATAGCAGAATAGATTAGAAATCAGGATTCAACAATATGTTATTTACAAGACACACTTGAAACAGAAAGACACACAAAGGAAAAATAAAGGGATGCAGCCAAATATGCTTGAGCTCAAGTAAAAAAGGCATGGGTAGCAATCTTGATCTCAGACAGTGCAAAAACAAAAATAGACCTAATTAAAAGAGATAAGTGGGAAAGTACATTTTGCTAAAAGGTACCATAGGCAAGGAAGTAATATAAAAAAAATTACAGCAAGTTTCAAGTGTCTCTTGTAAATAACATTTCTTGAATATATACTGAGTATAGAATTAAGTCAAAATTTTAAAAAATGAGAGCCATTCCTCAATTGATAAATGGTCAAAGAATATTAACAGGCAGTTTTCAGAAAAAGAAATCAAAGCTCTCTGTAGTCATGAAAAAAATGTTCAAATCTCTATTGATTAGAGAAAGGCAAATTAAAACAACTCTGAAGTACCACCTCACATCTATCAGAAATGACAAATTTTGGAGGAGATGAGACAAAAATAGGTACATTAATGAATTGTTGGTAGAGTTGGGAACTGCTCCAACTATTCTGAAAAACAATTTGAAACCATACTAAAGGACTATAAAATAGTGCCTACCCTTTCACCCAGCAATACCACAACTAGGTCTGTATCCCAAAGTGATCAAAGTAGAAGTAAAAGGACTTATATGTACAAAAATGTTTACAGCAGCTCTTTTTGTGGAGGCAAAGAATTGGAAATTGAGGGGATGCCCATCAATTTCAGAATGGCTGAACAAATTGTGGCATTTAGCTGTGATGGAATACTATTGTGCTATGGGAAATGATGAGGGGGAATGGTTTCAGAAAAACATGGCAACACCTATATGAGCTCATGAACGTGAAGTGAGAAGAACCGGTGAGATCGCTGTGCCTAGGACTAAATTTAGGCTTGGTAGAAGAAAAATCTCCCTAACCACCACAGATCTTCCAAAGTAGAATGGGCTGCCTTGGGAAGAGAGCGGCTCCTCTCCCTAGAGATCCACCAGCAAAGACTAGTTGACTGCTTGTGGGTCAACACAT
Organism: Phascolarctos cinereus; assembly: GCF_003287225.1. NCBI lineage: Eukaryota > Metazoa > Chordata > Mammalia > Diprotodontia > Phascolarctidae > Phascolarctos > Phascolarctos cinereus. The sequence goes on along the minus strand of NW_027556094.1, from coordinate 17,120 downwards.
AGTATAATATAGTCTGGAGGACTATGCTGCCTTGTTGGTGTACTGGATGGAACGCTGGGCCCAGAGTCAGGAAGAACTAAGTTCAAATCTGGCCTCAGTTGGGACCCTGTGCAAGTCGATTAACCTCAGTTTCCCCAATTGTAAAATGATGGTAATAAAAGCACCGACCTTGAAGGGTTATTGTGAAGTAATATTTGCAAAAAGGGCTTAGCATCGTATCTAACACATAGTAGAGACTTTATAAGTGCTCATTCCCTTCCCTACTTGTTGAGTAAGGACAGCTGGGTGGTACAGTGGATAGAGTGCTGGGCATGGAGTGAGGAAGACCTGAATTCAAATCCGGCCTCAGGAACTTACTAGTTGTGTGACCCTGGGCAAGTCACTCAACCTGTTTCTCATTTCCTCATCTATAAAATGAGCTGGAGAAGGACATGAGAAACCACTCGAGTATCTTTCCCAAGAAAATCCCAAATGGGGTCACAGAGAGTCAGACATGACTGAAAATGACTTCACAACAGCAACTTGTTAAGTTATATTGTAAAGCAAATTCTTGTCCAAGTATGGATTACACAAAGTGGCCTCAGAGAGCTCTTCCAACTTTAGTTGGGTCATTCAGAGGACTAAGATGGGGGTAGATTTGAGAGTTGGGATTGGTGTGGAGCTTTGGATTGTGGCTGGCATTGAAGTTTGGGTTGAAAATTAGAGGTAAGATGTGGGTGATGAGATTAGGGCTGGGGTTGAGGTTGGCATAAAGGCTGGCCTTGATATTGAATATGACAGTTAGGATTGGATTGGGGATGAAAAAGGAAAGTAGAAAAGGCAATCCACATCTGAAATTGAACCACTGGGGAGAAGGATTATTTTTTAAATTTGAAAGTCACTTCAACTTTGCAAAGAAGATTACATCTATCTCTTCCAGTGTTTGCCCAATTAGTGGGAGGGTGTAATCATTACCCTTGGCTGGCTTCTACTTACAACCACATGCAGACATTTTTATGAATACGTCCTAGGTTCTGTGGTCTCAAGTGAAAGGTTAGTGGAGAGAGAACCAAATTCAAAACCTCTCCATACCATATTGATCTGCCTGAAAGATCAGAGTTGACTTTAAGGTTTAAATCCTGTTTCTCCAGAGTAGCAAACCATTTCAAAGGAAATCAGAAGAGGAAAACTCATTCTCACACAGCAATAAATACTGGGGCTGAAATCAGGTCAATTCAGTTCAACAGATCTTTCATAAGCACCTCCTATGACATGTGTAGAAAGCACTCTATCAGGCTCTCTTTGTATAATGAATGGCCTTGTCCCCAAGAGGAAGGAAAATCTTAGGGTTACTTTTTGACCAAGACCAGCTTCTGCCTTTCCCCTAGTTTATTATCTATCAGGGGATAATGGCTAATACCCAGATAACTAGGGAACAGGGACTGAACTCATTAGAAGGTGAACTCCTTTTGGGCATTTTCTTTTTATCCCCCATTCTTAGCACGGTGACTGGTATAATATAACACATACTTGACTGACTGATTTCATTGATCTAGGGAACTCGCATAAAAGGAAACTTCCTCTAGAAATGTAGGCCCACCTGCTCTGAGATAGAGTTATCGGGACAGCTGAGAAATAAAATAACGCTTCCAGGGTCACATAGCAATTAGTGTGTGTCAGAGGTGGGATGTGAACCCAGGTCTTCCTGGCTTGGAGGCTAGCTCTAGCCACTGTACCATACTCCTTCTCTCATAGATAATTCTGATTCCAAAAAATACCCGACTGAGGTTGAAAGAGGTTCATCAATTTGACTAGGGTCACTCAGTGAGGAAGTTTCTGAGGCAGGGTTTGAACTCAGCTCTCCCTAACTCCACTGGCACTGCCTCCTAGGCAAACTAAGGTGAAGTGACTTGCCCAAGGTCACACAACTAGTAAGTGTCTGAGGCTGCTTTTGAACTTAGGTCTTCCTGACTCCAGGCCCAGCACTCCATCCATTGATTCACCTTGCTGTGTGAGAAGGGGGAATCGAAACTCAGGTTTCCCTAGCTCTGAGTCTGGCTTACTCTCCACCACTTCTCTCCCTAAAGGAGAATAAAATAAGGCTGGAAAAGAAGATTTCAGACAGACCAGAGGTCCTGAATTTGAGACTCAGATGGGGCCTGGCACCCATCATGACCAACACAATCCCTGCTATGTACCATATACCATAAGTGGTATCAAACCAGCCTTTACTTGAAGAGCTTTCGTGATGGGGAACTTACTACCTCTCCTGGGGCTCAGCCTTAATTGCTAGGAAGTTTTCCCTGACATCGGATTGAATTCATCCTCTTCTAACTTCTACCTGTGATTCCTAGTTCTGCCCACCCAGACCAAGGAGAACAAATCGAATTTGTCCTTTACATAAAAACACAATCATCATGCCCTCCCTGAATCTTTTCTCTTCCAGTTAAACACCCACTCATTCTTATTAAACAGGAGCTCATCGTTCTGTTTGGTGCCTTTGGACGCTCCCCCAACTTCTCAATGTCATTCTTAAATTGTGGCACCCAGACCAGAACGTGTTCCTCCAGATGAAGCCTGATGAAGGCAGGGTGCTCCCTGTTCCTGGAAGCCAGCGCCCACTCCATGGAGCTCAAAGATTGCATTAGCGCTTTTGACAGTTTCATCATATGACTGATTTATGTTAAGCTTGTGTCCATTAAAGTCCCCATTACTTTTTCCACAGCAACAGCTGTCTAACTATGCCTTCCCCTTTTATACTTAGGAAATTGAGTTTTGGTATCCAAGTGTAGGGCTTTACATTGATTTGTGTTAGATTTTGTGTCATTAGATTCAGCCCAATGATCTAGCCTATCAAAATCTTTTTAGATTCTGATTCTATCATCCAATATGTTAGTTATCTGCCCCCCTCCTTCCAGCCCCAGCCCCATTTTGTGTCATCTGCAAATTTGATGACCATCTCCTCTGTGCCTTTATGCAGATCACTGATTAAAATCAGCCCAGGACAAGCCTGGAACCCTGAGGGATTCTACTAAGGCCAGCTAGGGAGCACAGTTGGTAGGGCCCTGAATCTGGGGTCAGGAGGACTTGCATTTGAATCCAGACTCAGACACTTACTATCTGTGTCAAGTCACTTCATCCCTGTTTGCCTCAGTTTACTCAACTGCAAAATGGAAATAATGATAACACTTCCCTCTCAGTGCTGTTGTATAGACTGAATGGAATACATTTGTAGAGTACTTAGCACAGTGCCTGGCACATAGTAGGTGCTATATAACTGCTTATGGGTCAGTCGGGTGGTTGAATGGATAAAGTACTGGGTATGGAATCAAGAAGACCTGAGTTCAAATTCTACCTCAGACACTTACACTATTTGACCTAGTCACTTAATTTCTGTTTGCCTTAATCCATGGAAGAAGGAAATGGCAAACCATTCTAGTATCTTTGCCAAGAAAATCCCATGGACAGTATTGGTGTGCTATGTCCCATGGGGTCATGAAGAGTTGGCTATGATTGAACAATAACAAATGCTTATGTCCTCCCTCCCCTGGAGATCTGCCTGGTACCATGTTGGTATTGAACACTAACAGCTAATCTTTGGGTCCAGTCATCCAGTGATTTCTGGATCTAAGTAATTGCTGTTCCACATCTCTCCACCTTCTCCATGAGAATAGTACAAGATTCTTTACTACAAGTTTTGCTAAAACTTAGGAAAATCTTGTCCACAGCATTTCCTCCAAAGAATGAGTAATCCTGTCAAAAGAGACAATGAACTTAATGGGGCCAGTGGTGTTCTGAATGATACCAAGCTGGCTCTTTTGTAATTACCACTTCCTTCTCCACATGTTGGCTAATCTTTTATCATCCACTCTAGAATTTTCCCAGGAATGGAAGCCAAGCTCACCGACCTCTAATTGGAAGACTCTGATGTCATCACTTTCTTGAAAATGTGGACTGCATTGTCCCCTTTCCCACCTTGTAGGCCATTGCCATCTTCCATGATCTTTCAGATATCACTGACGGTGACCTGGCAATCCTATCCACCACTTCTTTCAGCACCAGAAAATATTGTTCACCTGCGCTAGATGGCTCAGTGGACACAGCACTGGGTCTGGAGTTAGGAGACCTGAATTCAAATTTGACCTCAGACACTCCCTAGCTGTGTGACTCTGGGCAAATCACTGAACTTCTGTCTGCCTCATCTGTAGAATGTGAACAATAATAATACCTACATTTCAGAGCTGGTTTGAAGATCAAATGAGATCATATTTGTCAAGCACTTAGCACCGTGCTTCGCACATAGTAGGTGTTTCATAGATGCTGTTTTCCTTTCTTAGTATCTCTGTGCTTATATTAAAGACCAACTTCATGCTAGTCAGAATGGTTCTCTCATTTCTGGTGTGAACCTGAAATGCCTGATTGAAGAGTGTGTTTGCATTTTATCCTGCAGACCACGGGGAGCCACTGAAGAGAGTTCAGAAGTGACGTGGTCGTGCCTTGGTCACAGAAAGATTATTTTGACAGCTAGGTAAGGAATAGATTCAAGAAGAGAGAGCCTTCTTGGAAGAAGAGAGACCACTTAGGAGGCTACTCGGAGAAGTGATACGGACCTGAGAGTTTGGGTGGAAAAAGAGGGGAGTGATTCGAGAGATGCTGTGGAGTTGAAATCGACAGGACTTGGGGATGAATTGGATATCGGGGCTGGAAAGGATGGAGGGAAGAAGAATCTGAGATTCTGAATCAGGTTGGCTGATTGTCCTCAAAAGAAGAAAGGAAGTTTGGAGGAAGGGCAAATTTAGGTGGAAAAGAGGGATTCTGTTTTGGAGGCACTGAATTGGATGCAGCCTGTGGCAGTGGACTGCAGGGTACGGAACATCGATATGGATTTGAGCTCAACTCCCACATCAGATACTTACTAGCTCGATGAATCTGGGCAAGTCACTCTATACTAAAGAAAGTAGCTAGCATTTAGATAGCATTTTAATGTTTGCAAAGCACTTTATGTCATCTCATTTGGCCCTCCTAATAACTCTGTGAGGTAGGTACTATGATTATTGTCCCCATTTTGCAGATCAGGAATCTGAGGCTTAGAGAAAGTAAGTAACTTGTCTAGGATTACACAGCTAGTTAATGTCAGGGGCAGTATTTGAACTCAGTCTTCCTGACTCCAAGTCCAGCAATCCATCCACTGTGTCACCTAACTGTATACTTAATCACTCTGGACCTCAATTTCCTCATGCATTAAAGGAAAGAGTGGATATAATGCTCCCTAAAGTCTCTTCAAACCCTAAACATGTCATTCTATGTGCCACAAGGTCACTGAGATAGAAGTATCCAAAGGGCAGTTGGAGATGTCAGATAAGAATTCAGGAGAGAATTTAGTATTGTTACAAGTATAGACTTGAATATCACAGTAAAGAGAAGGGTATTACACACATAACTGATTGGGATCACTGTGACAGAGCGGAGAGAAACAAGGCAAGAAGAAAGGACCTTGGGGGAAACCAGCACTTAGGGATTGGAAGATGATTGATGAGTCAGGAAAGGACACTGAGAAGGAGGGAGCAGAAAGACAGAAGAACCAGGATAAGAACAGTGTGGAAGCCAAAAGAGGGGAAAGTCTTCATTGGGAGGTCTGGATAGCAGGGTCAGAAGGCCAAGAGAAACAAGAAATGTGAGGACTAACACAGGACCATGAGATGGATGTCCAGAGCATGTAGCCTGTATGTAGCATCTCACTCTTGACTTAGCCCTCAAATGACAATTACATTTATTCCTGCATCCCTCTAGTCCATCTCCCTGTCTCTGTTTTGGTCTGCCATAAGACAAGCAAGGGCAGCTTTAAGAATCAAGAGGAACCTTTCATCAGTGATGAAACACACCTCAGGCAATCAGGGGACTGACTCTTATGGTGGTATCTGGGTTTTCTACCTGTGACTCTCTCTATTTTTTTGTGCTGGCAGTGTCTATAAGCCAGTGAGGTTGTGGCCCTTCACCACTGTCCCTGGTCCTGGTCCAGATTGGCAACATTGCTCCCTCTCTGTAAAATAAAGTGGAGAAGGAAAACACAAACCATTCCAGTAACTTTGCCGAGAAAACCCTGAACTGGGGTCACAAAGAATTGCACACAACTGAAAATGACCGAACAATAAAAAGTTCAGTTTAGGGGTCAATGTAAAATCTGAGAAAATGAAAGTGAAAATCCTAAACTATAAGAGAATAACTCGGGTTGAATTCCATTTAGCAAATATTTATTAAATGTCTGCTGTGTGATACATACTGAGGACACAGAGATAAAAATGAATACTCCATCCTCCTATACACATACACACACATACACATCAGAGCACATGTGCTTACACACACACACAGTAAACATAAGCTTCTTGTAGTGAGCTCTGGCTTCAAATTCAGTACCCTGTTTTATGCGAAGTCCTGCAGGTGAGAAATGACAAGATGAGCCTGAGAAATCCCTCGATATCCACCCCAGCTCAGTGTTATACACACTGTGTGACCTTGACAAACTTTGGTTTCCTCATCTGTAAAACTGAAGCAACTATGATTTGATCATCTACCCTACAGGATAATTGTAAGAAACAAATGAGCTAATGCATAAGAAAACGATGTAATAAAAAAACAAAAAAGTGCCACATTGATATTTCTTCTTGTTGCCACAAATGGAAAAGACTTCATTATTTCCCCTTCCTTATGCCAGTGGCACTGTCCTCCCTCCCAGCCCCAGACACTCTGGACAGTTGGATAGATGACCTCCTGCTCCTGTAGCAAGTGACCAGGTACTCCAGTTAACTCCCCTATGCCCTACCTTATTCTTTTTCCCTGAACATTGCTCCAAAGAGTTAATGATTGAGCAGAATCCAACCGATAACCTCTGACCAATCTTTGAAGGGAACGAGCCCCCTATAAAACCAGCCCTCAGGGCCATGCCAGGCGCCTTCTCTCCAAGCCAGTGTTTGAGAGAACATCCTTCCACCATGAACTTCTCAAAAGTAGCTCCAGTCCCAAGAGAATTTTGAAGCCTTCTTGAAGGCTGCTGGTAAGTGCTTAGGAAAACAGCCTTTGGGCATCAAATGTTGGGATCAAAGGGACAGGGGCATTATACTTGTGGTTGCCAGAAGGGATGAACTTAAAATAAAGGGAATCTGCAGCAAGTGAAATAATCCAACTAGTGAGGCTCTGGGCAGGCATTCGGGAGCTGGGTTGGGTGTCAGGGTGAAGAACAACAGAATGAGGAGTCAGATCTGAATGTGAGCCTTGGCTCTGCTCTTAATATTCGGTGACATGGATTGCATCATCTCACTGCTCTCAATGTTGGCTTCCTCATCTGGAAAATGGGGATAATAATACTCCCTACCTCCCAGGGCTGTCAGGAGACCCAAATGAGATCCTTTGGCTCTTAGATGCCTTCTAGGTCTGAATGTCTGTTGTATGAACTAGGTCTACCTGATGACATCATACAGAAGAGAAAGGATACCAGGGGAATGATCGAAATTGTACAAAATGGAAATCACTTCAAGTTCATCGTTAACAACGATAACCAAATCCAGGTGAACGAATTCACCCTGGGGGAGGAGTGTGAGCTGACCACTCCCACTGGAGGAAAGGTCAAGGTAAGAATATAAGTTAATTCAATTTAGGGGCATGTTATTCATTAAGGTGCCGCGTATTAGCCTCTGGGCTAAGCCCTGGAGGAGATGCAAAGATTAGCTAAAACTTGGTCCATAACCCCCTGGAGTAAGCTAGCAGCCTGCTAGGGAGATAAGACACAAACAATCTCTGTTAGCCAACGTGTTGCAAGATAGGTAGATTAGATGAAAAGCAGTCTGGTGGAATATGGTATAGAGGACAGCCAGGAGCAGTGCCTCCAGCCCATGCTGGCTGTGTTCAGTAGCTGACTTGTCTCCTTCATAACCCAGCCCCTCCTACATTTTCAGTCTTCTCACACCTTACTCCCTGATACATACTCTGCCATCCAGTGACCCTGGCTTCCAGCTATGAAACGAGACCCTCCATCTCTCAGCTCCAGCATTCTCCCTGTCTATCCCCCATGTCTGGAATGCTCTCACTCCTCCGCTCAGACTGCTGACTCTGCTGGCTTCCTTAAAGTCCCAACTGTAATCTCCCCCCACTCTTCTACAAGAAACCTTCCCCAACAGCGCGATTTTCAAATATAGCCAATACTCACAGACGCTCAGCTTCCTTAAAGTCTAACTCATATGGCAATCTTCAATAACCTTGTTTTGAGCTGAAAAAAAAAAGACAAACACTTTCCCCAACCGCTTAGTTCTAGGGCCTTCCCTCTGTTAATTATTTCTCACTTATCCATCTATGACTTGTTTGTACCTGTTTGCTTATTGTTTCCCCATTAGATTGTAAGCTCCTTGAGGGCAGGGACTGTCTTCAGTACTTAGTACAATGTGACACATCTTAGACGGTTAATAAATATTTATTGACTGACTCACAGACAGCAAAAGGAAGAGAAGAGAAAAGGGGAGAGGAGGAAAAGTAAGGAAAGGGCTAAGAGAACTAGAAAACAATCCAGCCAGTGAAGTATAGAAACAAGAAGTTCTGCAGGGAATCTGGCTTGGCCACTTACTCGAGGGGTGTGCTGGAGCCAGCTGAAACCGGCAGGAGTGCCAGCCCATTGTTAAATTTTAAGTGTGAGCATTTACCCCTCAGAAAATAGTAAACACTACAAATCAAGGACTGATTTATTGTTTTATTGATTGCCTACTTTAAAGTGATGGAGAAAGTGTTAACACTGCAAATAATACTCAAATGTTAATACTACAGATTATAATGGAAATTTGTGTGTACATTTTTTCCCTCCAGAAAACCAGTTGTTGCACATTTACCAGTGCATCCCTGGCTCACCCCAGTCCCTAGGGCTTGCCAGAGCTAACTCTTCTGTCTCCCTACAGGGTGTAGTGAATCTAGAAGGAGGTAACAAGCTGGTAACAATTTTGAAAGCAATGAAGTCTGTCACTGAACTGAATGGAGATATACTCACCACTGTAAGTGATCAGGTGTTTCTCTTCCTGCTTGGTTGTGGGGGATGGATCCAAAAAGCATTTGGAGAACATATACTAGGTGTCAAGTACTGGGGCTGCCAATAGAATAAGGGAGGCAGTGCCTGCTCTCAAAGAGGAGGGAAGAGGGGATGAGGGAAAGACAGGTGAGGGGATGGAGGACAGTAGAGAAGAGGGAGAAAAGAGGGGAGGAGAGAAAAACATGGAGGACAGCAGGGATGGAGGAGGGAAAGGGGAGGAGGTATTGCCCAACACCCTGAGTAAAGAAGCATGTAACCTTTATGGCAGACTCCCAGGGAGTTGGGTGGGTGACCCCTAATGCTCCTTTCAGCTAAAAATCCATGATCCTATCATCCCTTCACCCCCAGTCACCTAATCCTCTACCCCATTCCTGCTAATCCCCTTCAGGCATTAAACCCTTTTCCAGCTGGCATCTCTGTCATCCTTACACTGTGAACCTTGCTGGGATATTTATATTTTTAAATGGGGCCCTCGAAGACCCCAAAGACAGCCCTCCCCAGGGTTCCCTCAGGAGGCATGGACAATCCAAACAAAAACCCAGAAAGATTGCCAAACCTATCTCTAGTATATCTAACATACAAGAGTCATTGATGGGTATCACATGCTGATATACTGCAAGACATTCCAGGAAAGATTAACACTGGATTTCTTCTTGGCTTTCAGACCTTTACCTTGGGTGATGTTGTCTGCAAGAGAATCAGTAAGAGAATTTAGACATGTCTGCTTTCCATTTATTTTTACTGTGTGAAATTGGTACAATAAAATGTGGCTTGTTAAAAAAATCTGTCTTTTGAATGACTTTACAAGCATATGTTTATTCAAGGTTTTAGTGATGCCTTTTATTCTTACATCACAACCATTTCTGAATTCACTGCACCTGCCCACCCACCCCCAATGAGCCTCACCTTACAACAAAGAAAAGCAGGCAAGCAAAACCAAACAACAAAGTGACTCCATTTGCTAGTATATACACCCTTCTGCACCCATTGTTACCCACCTCTCCAAGGAATGGAGGGAGCCAGAAAAAGTGAATAGTTTGAAAGATTTTTGCAGATTATCATTCACCTAGAAAGAAATGGTGCTTTGGCCTTGATGGAATAAGTTGTTACCTTGTAGGGTGATTTTAGGGGGGCTTGTGACTCATGTCCCCCCATTCCTCACCAACACCCCCACAAGCACCATTATTTCTATTTCCCTAATTCTGTACCTAAAATGCCTAGGTAAGAAACATACCTTTAGATCAAAGTATTTTGAGTCCAAAAGCTCTTGGTTACAATGTGTGTATGTGTGTGTGTAGGTGTGTGTGTATGTGTTTTAAATGAGAAGGGTATTTTTTAGACCAGCTATGTAGAATAGGACCTTGAAGACACCAGCTGAAGGACCCATTTTTCTAGTAAACAATGAGGAAGATTTGGGTTATGAAGCTCACATCTGAGAGGGGAAGCCTAATTGAGGAGCACAGCCTTAACTTCGGCAAGGCAAGAGGGCCTGGTCCCAGGATTTAAAAGGACAACATGCAGTCAGCTCTGACAATCCTTTGGCTGCATGAGAACCACAGAGATGTAACCTGACTTACAGAATCACAGAATTTCAGGGGTGGAAGGAATTTCAGAGGCCATCTAGTCCAAATCATAGCTGAAGAAGAAGATTCCCTCTACATCACACCTGATAAATGATCATCCATAATTTGCATGAAGACCTCCAGTGAGAAAGAATCTGCTACCTTCAAAGCAACCATGTCTCTGTTTCAGGCAGCTGGTGATGTAATGCTTAGGGTACTTGGCCTGGAGTTAGGAAAACCTGAGTACAAATCTTGTCTCAGATACTTCTTAGCTGTGTGACCCTGGGCGAGTCACTTTGCCTCAGTTTCCTCATCTGTAAAGTGGGTTTGATAATAATAGCACCTGCCTCCCAGAATTGCTGTAAGGATCACATCAGACCATGTTTGTAAAGTTAGCAAGTGTCTGGCACTATATAAATGCTTATTCCTATCCTCTTTTGGATTGCTCTAACAGGCATTTTTTTCTTACATCACAAAGAAACAAGAATAATCTGTGAAATTTGGAAGCTATGATATGGTTGGCTTGGGTAACCTCCTTCTCTCTTCTATCTTCCCCACCATCCTATGTGGCAGCTTCCTCAGAGTAACAACAACAATAATAATAACAACTAATATTTATATTATACTGTGAGGTTTGCAAAACTCTCTCAGGAGGTAGGTGCTATTACGATCCCCATTTCACAGATGAAGAAACTGAGACACTGAGAGGTTAAGTGAATTGACCAGGGTCATACAGTGTCTGAAGCTAGATTTGAACTCAGTCCTTCCTGACTCCAGGTTCTGCATTCTAAACACTGCACCACTTTGCTTGGGCGCCTCAGTGCCTCAGGTTTGTTGCATAGACAGAGTTTTGTACCTCTTATGCCAGACTGTTGGTTTCCATTCCAGTTCTTTCTTCCCTAATTGCCATTTCTTTTCCATTTTTTTCTAGTGTTCTCATTTCATGTATAAAAACATTTCAACTCTTAAGAACAACAATAGCAGCAACAATAACTCTGCTTCCTCTCTTCGGGGTATTCTAGTTGAATTTGTACCTAAGCAGTACTTTTCTTTGGGGCTTTGCTGGTAAATGTTTGAGTCATTCTCTTCTTCTAGGTTTGTGCCTTAAGTACCCTTGTCATCATAACAGCGGTTTTGGGTGGGGTTCCTTTTTTTGTTGTTTACTTATTTTTCCAGACTATTTTCTGATTTCAGACTCTAAGTCAGGCCCAGGCTCTGCAAAATTCTAAACAGAAGATCCGGGCTGGTTCTGTTGCTGCTTCCTTGGGGTATGGAGTGTTATATAATTCCAGACTCTCAGGGATGACTCAGGATGGGGACCTGCAAACTTTCAATGCCCCAAAGTAGAGCCCTCAGATTCCAAATCTAGAATTTCTACAGTCACTAACTCTCTCAGCCCTGAGGTTCTGAGAGCAGTTTGCCCATCCCTCTTCCCATAATCAGGTTGGGACCATTGTCATTTTCTCAGGAATCTTCCTATGAGGAAGTCTACCTTTTTGTTTGCCTTGGCTGAACACAGAAAGCAGCAAAGTCTATTCACCTCAAAATGAGAGTGGTCATGGAAAATGGGTACAGACTCTTCTTTCAGAGCTCCAAAGTTAGGTGCCAAGTTAAAGAGACATTTCATTTAAGACAGTAAAGAGGGTTGGGGAAATTACCTGGTCAAGCACCAATAGACTTTTGGAGTGGGAAAATTAGGGACAAGGAAGGAAGGAAGAAGGGAAGAAAGAAAAAGAAAGTAAGAAAGAAAATAGATCTTCAAGAAGGATATTTTAAAAATTCAGTGCAGGATGTTGCATTGAAATTGATAGTTAAAGCAAGATTGATAAGGGTTTCTCATTCAGGTAAAACTTCAGCCTGAAAACTAAAGCATGATCCTAATATTATTATGTAATATGTAGAGGGCAGCTAGATGGTGCAGGAGACAGAGTGCCACGCTTGGAATCTAGAAAACCTCAGTTCAAATCTGGCCTCAGGCACTAGTTATGTGACCCTGGGCAAGTCACTTAACTCTATTTGCCTCAGTTTCCTCATTTGTAAAATGAGCTAGAGAAGGAAATGGCAAACGACTCCAGTGTCTTTGCCAAGAGAACCTGAAAAGGTATCACAAAGAGTTGGACAACCCTGAAAAATGAATGAACAAAAGAAAAGGTTAAAAGAAGCAAGAGTTGGGGGAGGGGAGAGTCTCAACTTGCTTCCATATAGGTATACCAGGACTTGAACTCAGGTCTTTGCCTGCAAATGTAGTACTCTTACCATTCACCTCAGAGGCCATCTAGTTCAGTCTGTCCCTGAACAAGAATTCCCTCTAAATCACAACCAACAAGTAGTTATCCAGCCTTTTTTTTTTTGGTAGAATTCTCCTGAGGGGAGAGCCCACTACCTTCAGAAGCAGCACGTTCCACTTTTGGACATTTCTAGTTATTAGGAAGCTTTAAAAACTGTCTCTTTGCAGTTGCTGCTGACCAGTCCTAGTTTTGCCCCTGAAACCAGAGAGAACAAATCTAATACTTTCTCCATATGATAGACCTCCAAATACTTGAAGACTGCTATCATGCCCTGTCCCAAGTCTTCTCTTCTCCAGGCTAAACATCCCCAGCTCCTTCAGGAAATCCTGAGATGATGTAGACTTGGTCTTTCACCATCCTGGTGGCCCTTCTGTGGTCATTATTCTAGCATCAGTATGGGTCCTCAAATGTGGACCTAAAATGCAGGTGCTCAAAATGAACACAGTCTTCCAGAGATGATCTGACAGGAGCCAAAAAACTCTCATTTCTCTAGGCTTGCATTTCTGTGTGCCCCCACCTAGCTTCCCAGAACTGAGGGAAAGAAGGATCCAACCTCTAGAGGTCGCTGCATGTGACATTATTGGACTAGTTAGGCATAGGGAGCTCATGCAAGGCTATTCCTTTATAAAATGTGAACATCTCTCTATCTCTCTTTGTATCGCTATCTCTGTCTTTCTGTCTCTCTGTCTCTGTCTCTCTGCTCTCAAATCCATAGCCTTCTATGGTAGCATGATTCTTGAATCTGCTTGCAGCCCCAATCTTGAATGACTGCATCTCTGCACCTTTGCCTACTGGAAGACAGCATGTGTCTTTGTTTCCTCAATTGCCCCTCAAATTCTCTCAAACTGACTCTCCAGATGGTGAATGGGATGTCTGTTTCTGGTTGAGCAGTCCTGTTTTCAGTGATTTGGTCAATGAGTTAAGGAGAAAGACTCCACTCCTTCCCCTTGCTGCCGTCTAGTAGTGGTACAATGATCTTCTCCACAACTGCCTCAAACTGGCAAACTCAGGTTAGCTAAATAAAGCCTCCAAGAGTATGGCCAATCTTCAGCCAAAGTCTATGTCATTTTCCCTCCCGAGTCAATCAAGGAGGAATATTCATACTCCATGAATAGATAAAAGAGTGTGATTAAATCCTAAGACTACATGACTGGAGATGGAAGGGGCTAAGGAGGAAAAAGAAAAGGAAATCAAATCTGACCTCCTTATGTGTCCAACGTACAGCTTATTAATAACAATAGCTAGCATTTTTATAGCACTTTAAAATCTACAAAATGCTTTGCAGATATTATCTCATTTTATCCTAACGACCCTGGGGGTAGGTGGTATTACCATCTCCATTTTACAGATGAGGAAACTGAGCCAGACAGAGGTTAAATGACTTGCCCAGGGTTACACTACGAAGTTTTGAGGCCAGATTTGAATTCAAGTCTTCCTGACTCCAGCTCCAGCTCTCTATCCATGGTGCTACCCATTTGCCTCATGATTTTTTAGGGAATCTATCAACTCATATCATATCAAAATGTGCATGAAGTATCAAAATGCAACAGTGGGGGTTGGTCATGACACATCAATAATATTTTATGAACTGGCACTAATTCAATAGAATGCAAGCTCCTTGAAGGCAAGAATACATTTTTGTTTTTGTCTTTGTATCTCCAGCACTCAGTAAGGTACCTAGCACACATCAGGCTCTTGATAAATGACAATCAAATGGGAAGACTCGCAGTGACTCTGAAACCAAAGTCCCTTAAATCCTCAATGTATGACCCTCATCTGTAAAATGAGGAGTTTGAACTCAGGGACCTGCAAGGTTCATTTGAGTAACTAGATGCAGATCTAGGATCTAACGCTCTTCTTATGTGAGGTAAGCACTTCAAACTTCCTCAGGCTGATGCATATGAAAAGAGTTGGCTGATATTTTGTAAGCTGGCAGTCCCAGTTGGCAAGGCTTTGCTTGGTACCAAAGTCTGATGTTAGCTCCCACAGCTCTCATCACACACAGTCTGAGGAATGGAGGGATGGAGGGAGGAGTGAGAAGGAGAGGGGAAGGAAATGTATCAGAGACATCCTTCTTATACTTTCACTATAAAATGGAACAATTTGTGCGTTTGGGGAATATAACAGAGTAAAGCATTGCCTGAAGGGAGGCTTCTCACATATATATCAAAAATCACACTAGCCACGCTAAATAAATGAATAAGCAAATAAAAGAATAAATGGACAATTAAATAAATAATTCATAGGTAGCCTTTCTATGGTGTTTTAAGACTTGCCAAATGCTTTACAAATATGACCACATTTTATCCTCACAAGAAGTCTGGGAGGGATGTATTATTATTATCCCCATTTTACAGATGAGGAAACTGAAGTAAGTTGCTCAGAGTCACATAAGTAGTAAGTGTCAGAGGCAGGATCTGAACTCTGGTCTTCTGGACTCCAGGTCCAGTGTGCCATTCACTACACCACCTAGCTGAATGAATGAGATTTGCTAAAAATCTACACGAAAAGGTGTAGTTTACTTAACAATGAAATAAACAAAACGGAGTTCTGACACAAGAAAAGCATTTTAGGATCAACTAACTGGCAAAAGCATATTGGATTTCGAGTCAAAGACTCTGGAAAGAAGCCAAGCAGACTGAATTTTGTCCATCTCCAACAATGAAAGCCAATTAAGCACAAGATATCAATGGACAGTCCATTATCGGTAAGGTGGCCATGCAGCTACAATCCCAACGGCATGCCATGAGCATCCGGTACCGACAAAAGTTTGGGTTCTCTTTGGCACCATCAGATAACAAGCATTAAAACAGGAGTGTATAGAAGCAGCCAGGTGGCGCAGTGGATAGAGCACTGGCTCTGGAGTCAGAAGGACCGGAATTCAAATCTAGCCTCAGACTAGACACTTGACATGTACTAGCTGTGTGACCCTGGGCAAGTCACTTAACCCCAATAAAATAAAATACTAGTGTATGGATTCAGCACAATAACAACAGTTAAACAGTTGGTTGGTCAGTCAATAAAGTAAGTGCAGCTAGGTGGCACAGTGGATAGAGTGCCGGGCCTGGCATCAGGAAGATCTGAGTTCAGATTTGGCCATACTAGCTGTGTGACCCTGGGCAAGTCACTTCACCCTGTTTGCCTCAGTTTCCTCCTCTGTAAAATGAGCTGGAGAAGAAAATGGCAATCCACTCCAAAATCTCTGCCAAGAAAACCCCAAAGGGATCACAAAGAGTCAGACATGACTGAACAACCACAATAACAAAACATTGATTTAGCATCTATTACGTGTCAAAGACTGTGCTAAGTGCTGAGATAGGAGGGAAGGGAAAATGGGAAGCAAAGCACTTCCTAAAAAGAAAAGAAACATTTCAAAATAGCATGCAAAACAAAATACAACTGTAAAGATAACTGCAGTGGGGAGAATCCGTGTATTAAAACAGGAGATAAAAGTGTGCCTTAGCCCAGTGTTGGGCACAAAATAGGCATTTAATAAATATTTATTGATTGACTGATTGCTTCAAGAGGAAATTGCACACCATCAATGAGGAAAGAATCTGACAAAATTTAAAATTACATCAAAAAGAAAATCACTGTGTAATAATCATCCTCAAGAATACCCAGTTAAACTAAATTCAACTTTAAATTCAAGGTGTAAAGGAAAAAAATCAGTTAACATAAAATGTTTTAAAATTAAGAAACATAGTACAAGTACATAAAATTCACACAGCAGTAATGATGGAAATTCTATTTTATTTAGAAGAAGCAAAAGAAATAGAATTGAAATAATTCCTAAACTCCCAAAACAGAAAAAAAAATTAATAAAATTCTCAGGCATAATCTCTACTTATAATCTCCAGGTATAGATGGGGAACAAAATTAGCCAAGTTCTCATCCTTCCCTAACTCCTCATTCTGCTGGGTTGTCCTACAGGCATGACCTTCCCCTTGATCAATTACAGGACCTCCATCCTCCTCCATCCTCCTCCTCCATCCTCCTCCTCCTCCTCCTCCTCCTCCTCCTGCTCCTCCTCCTCCTTCTTCTCCTTCTCCTTCTCCTCCTTCTCCTCCTCCTCTTCTTCCTCCTCTTCCTCCTCTTCCTCCTCCTCCTCCTCCTCCTCCTCTCTCCTCCTCTCCTCTCTCCTCCTCCTCCTCCTCCTCTCCTCCTCCTCCTCTTCTTCTCCTCCTCCTCCTTCTCTTCTCCTCCTCCTCTCTCCTCCTCCTT
>NW_027556093.1:0-21356 GCF_003287225.1 Phascolarctos cinereus | reverse complement strand
TCAATTTATTGCCCACACACTGTTCTGGGTCAAAGTTCCAGGGCACAGAGGAGCTCTTGGGGCTGGTCACAAGAGAGCAGGGGTCCTGGTCACAGTTCCAGGGCCAAGAGGAGTACTGGCACTTTTGGCTGCAGGAGACCAGTGACCTTTTCTTGCTAGAGACCAGAACACAGACCAGGAGAGCAGTGACCATGCCTCTCTCAGAATCACACCACCTTGGAAGCACCAAAAAACTTGCAGACCCCCAGAACTACCTCTGAAAATGTCAGCATGAAAAAGCCTAAAGCTTGGCACAGTGCCTCGCCACCCCAAGGTGAGCAGAACCCAACTTTCACATCAAGTTCAAAGTCAAGAAACAGTCTACAAAGATGAGCAAACCACACACACACACACACACACACACACACACACACACACACAACAGAATTTGACCATTAAAAGTTAATATGGTGACAGGGAAAACCTAGACATAAACTCAGAAGAAGAGAACAATTTAAAAATAGCTACTAAAAAAACTCGAAGAAAAGTGCAAATTGTATGGAAACAAACAAGAGGTCCTAGAAGACTCAAAGAAAGTGATGAGTAGAAGAGGAAAAATTGGGAAAAGAAATGAGAGTAATGCAAGAAAATTATGAAAAGAGAATTAACAGATTAGTAAAAGAGGCACAAAAAATACTAAAAAAAAATACTTTCTAAAACAGAATTGTCCTAATAGTAAAAGAGGCATAAAAACTTACTGAAGAAAAGAACTCCTTAAAAAGCAGAATTGGCCAAAATGGAAAAAGTGGTTCAAAATCTCACTGAAGAAAATAATTGCTTAAAAATGAGACTTGGGGAGCAGCTAGGTGGTGCAGTGGATAGAGCACCAGCCCTGAAGTCAGGAGGAACTGAGTTCACATCCAGCCTCAGACCAAACACTTGACCCTTGCTAGCTGTGTGACCCTGGGCAAGTCACTTAAACCCCAATTGCCTTAAAAAATCCCCCAAATCCCCAAGAAATTAGACATGGGAAAGTCAAAGCTAATGACTCTATAAGATAGTAAGAAATAATAAAACAAAGTCAAAACCATGAAAAAATGGAAGAAAATACGAAATATCTTATCAGAAAAACCTGGAAAATAGATTGTGAGAGAGAATTTAAGAATCATTGGACCGCCTGAAAGCCATAATGAAAGAAAGAGCCCATGGCAAAGAATTGGAAATTGAGGGGATGTCCATCAATTGGGGAATGACTGAACAAGTTGTGGTATATGAATATAATGGAAAATTATTGTTCCATAAGAAATGGTGAGCAGGTGGACTGCAGAAAAACCTGGCATGACTTGCATGAACTGATGTTCAGTGAAGTAAGCAGAACCAGGAGAACACTGTACAGAGTAACAGCAGCATTGTGGGATGACCAGCTTTGTTACACTCAGCTCTTCTGAGCAATGCAATGATCTAAGACAATTCCAAAAGACTCGTGATGGAAAATGTTATCCACATCCAGAGAAAGAACTAAGGAATCTGAATGCAGATTGAAGCATACTATTTTCACTTTTTTGTTGTTATTGTTTTTTATCTTTCTCATGGTTTTCCCCTTTTGTTCTGATTCTTCTTTCACAACATAACGAATGTGAAAGTATGTTTAATATGACATGTATACTCTATATCAGATTGCATGCTGTCTTGCGGAAAAGGGAGTGGAGGGAGGGAGGAGAAATTTAGAACTCAAAATCTTATAAAAGCAAATGTTGAAAACTAAAAATAAATGAATAAATAAATGGATTTTTAAAAAGACTATAAAGCTAAAAATATTTTGTTCAGATATTATATTTTGAGATACCATATCAGATATCATATTTCTCATATCACATCAGAATAACATATCAGATATCATATTTCAAGAAATTATCAAGGAAAACCACCCTCATATCTTAGATCCAGAGGGCAAAAGAGAAATTGATCACCTCCCGAGAAAGATCCCAAAATGAAAACTCCCAGGAATATTATAGCCAAACCCCAGAGCTCCCAGGTCAAAGAGAAAGTGCTTCAAGCAGCAAGAAAGGGACCATTCAAATATCACGGAGCCATAATCAGTACCACACAAGATTTAGTGGCTTTCACGTTAAAGGAGCAGAGGGCTTGGAAAATTATATTCTACAAGGTAAAGGAGCTAGGATTCCAACCAAGAATCACCTACCCAGAAAAACTGAGTATAATCCTGGGGGGTGGGGGTGGAAATGGATATTCAATGAAATAGAGGACTTTCAAGCATTCCTGATGAAAAGGGCAGAGCTGAATAGAAAATTTGACATTCCAACAAACAACTCAAGAGAAGCATAAAAAGGTAAACATGAAAGAGTAATCATTAGGGACTCAACAAAGTTAAACTCTTTGCATCCTTATATGGCAAGATGATAGATGTAACTCCTAAGAACTTTATCATTATCAGGGCACTTAAAAGGAGTTTACATAGACAGAGGGCATGGATATGAGTCAATTATCCTGAATGATCTCTAAAAAAAGGTGAAAGGGAGAGAAAAAGGAGAGGGTCCAGTGGGAGAAGGAGGAAAGGAGAGAGACAATAGAGAATTTTTTTTCACATACAAGAGGCATTCAAGGAAGAGGGATTTTTTTGTTTCGTTTTAGCAATTGGGGTTAAGTGACTTGCCCAGGGTCACACAGCTAGTAAGTGTCAAGTGTTTGGTCTGAGGCCAGATTGGAACTCAGGTCCTCCTGACTTCAGGGCTGGTGCTCTATCCACTGTATCACTTCACTGCCCCTCAAGGAAGAGTTTTTACAAAGGAGGGGGAAATGGTTGGGGCACGCAATGCTTAAATCTCATTTTTATCAGAATTGGTTCAAAAAAGAAAGACTATATATACACACTCAGTTGTATTTACAAGTGTCATGTATCCAATAGGGAAGTAGGAGGGGATAAGGAAGGGGTGGTGGAGGTGATAAATGGGAGGTACCATAAAGGGAGGCAGTAATTAGAAGCAAAATAGACTTTTGAGGAGGGACAGTAGAAAGAGAGAGAGAGAGAGAGAGAGAGAGAGAGAGAGAGAGAGAGAGAGAGAGAGAGAGAGAGAAGAGAATGGAATGGAAGGAAATAACAGTTAGTGATCATTACTGTGAATGTGAATGGGATGAGCTCACCCATAAAATGAAAACAGATAGCAGAATAGATTAGAAATCAGGATTCAACAATATGTTATTTACAAGACACACTTGAAACAGAAAGACACACAAAGGAAAAATAAAGGGATGCAGCCAAATATGCTTGAGCTCAAGTAAAAAAGGCATGGGTAGCAATCTTGATCTCAGACAGTGCAAAAACAAAAATAGACCTAATTAAAAGAGATAAGTGGGAAAGTACATTTTGCTAAAAGGTACCATAGGCAAGGAAGTAATATAAAAAAAATTACAGCAAGTTTCAAGTGTCTCTTGTAAATAACATTTCTTGAATATATACTGAGTATAGAATTAAGTCAAAATTTTAAAAAATGAGAGCCATTCCTCAATTGATAAATGGTCAAAGAATATTAACAGGCAGTTTTCAGAAAAAGAAATCAAAGCTCTCTGTAGTCATGAAAAAAATGTTCAAATCTCTATTGATTAGAGAAAGGCAAATTAAAACAACTCTGAAGTACCACCTCACATCTATCAGAAATGACAAATTTTGGAGGAGATGAGACAAAAATAGGTACATTAATGAATTGTTGGTAGAGTTGGGAACTGCTCCAACTATTCTGAAAAACAATTTGAAACCATACTAAAGGACTATAAAATAGTGCCTACCCTTTCACCCAGCAATACCACAACTAGGTCTGTATCCCAAAGTGATCAAAGTAGAAGTAAAAGGACTTATATGTACAAAAATGTTTACAGCAGCTCTTTTTGTGGAGGCAAAGAATTGGAAATTGAGGGGATGCCCATCAATTTCAGAATGGCTGAACAAATTGTGGCATTTAGCTGTGATGGAATACTATTGTGCTATGGGAAATGATGAGGGGGAATGGTTTCAGAAAAACATGGCAACACCTATATGAGCTCATGAACGTGAAGTGAGAAGAACCGGTGAGATCGCTGTGCCTAGGACTAAATTTAGGCTTGGTAGAAGAAAAATCTCCCTAACCACCACAGATCTTCCAAAGTAGAATGGGCTGCCTTGGGAAGAGAGCGGCTCCTCTCCCTAGAGATCCACCAGCAAAGACTAGTTGACTGCTTGTGGGTCAACACATAGTATAATATAGTCTGGAGGACTATGCTGCCTTGTTGGTGTACTGGATGGAACGCTGGGCCCAGAGTCAGGAAGAACTAAGTTCAAATCTGGCCTCAGTTGGGACCCTGTGCAAGTCGATTAACCTCAGTTTCCCCAATTGTAAAATGATGGTAATAAAAGCACCGACCTTGAAGGGTTATTGTGAAGTAATATTTGCAAAAAGGGCTTAGCATCGTATCTAACACATAGTAGAGACTTTATAAGTGCTCATTCCCTTCCCTACTTGTTGAGTAAGGACAGCTGGGTGGTACAGTGGATAGAGTGCTGGGCATGGAGTGAGGAAGACCTGAATTCAAATCCGGCCTCAGGAACTTACTAGTTGTGTGACCCTGGGCAAGTCACTCAACCTGTTTCTCATTTCCTCATCTATAAAATGAGCTGGAGAAGGACATGAGAAACCACTCGAGTATCTTTCCCAAGAAAATCCCAAATGGGGTCACAGAGAGTCAGACATGACTGAAAATGACTTCACAACAGCAACTTGTTAAGTTATATTGTAAAGCAAATTCTTGTCCAAGTATGGATTACACAAAGTGGCCTCAGAGAGCTCTTCCAACTTTAGTTGGGTCATTCAGAGGACTAAGATGGGGGTAGATTTGAGAGTTGGGATTGGTGTGGAGCTTTGGATTGTGGCTGGCATTGAAGTTTGGGTTGAAAATTAGAGGTAAGATGTGGGTGATGAGATTAGGGCTGGGGTTGAGGTTGGCATAAAGGCTGGCCTTGATATTGAATATGACAGTTAGGATTGGATTGGGGATGAAAAAGGAAAGTAGAAAAGGCAATCCACATCTGAAATTGAACCACTGGGGAGAAGGATTATTTTTTAAATTTGAAAGTCACTTCAACTTTGCAAAGAAGATTACATCTATCTCTTCCAGTGTTTGCCCAATTAGTGGGAGGGTGTAATCATTACCCTTGGCTGGCTTCTACTTACAACCACATGCAGACATTTTTATGAATACGTCCTAGGTTCTGTGGTCTCAAGTGAAAGGTTAGTGGAGAGAGAACCAAATTCAAAACCTCTCCATACCATATTGATCTGCCTGAAAGATCAGAGTTGACTTTAAGGTTTAAATCCTGTTTCTCCAGAGTAGCAAACCATTTCAAAGGAAATCAGAAGAGGAAAACTCATTCTCACACAGCAATAAATACTGGGGCTGAAATCAGGTCAATTCAGTTCAACAGATCTTTCATAAGCACCTCCTATGACATGTGTAGAAAGCACTCTATCAGGCTCTCTTTGTATAATGAATGGCCTTGTCCCCAAGAGGAAGGAAAATCTTAGGGTTACTTTTTGACCAAGACCAGCTTCTGCCTTTCCCCTAGTTTATTATCTATCAGGGGATAATGGCTAATACCCAGATAACTAGGGAACAGGGACTGAACTCATTAGAAGGTGAACTCCTTTTGGGCATTTTCTTTTTATCCCCCATTCTTAGCACGGTGACTGGTATAATATAACACATACTTGACTGACTGATTTCATTGATCTAGGGAACTCGCATAAAAGGAAACTTCCTCTAGAAATGTAGGCCCACCTGCTCTGAGATAGAGTTATCGGGACAGCTGAGAAATAAAATAACGCTTCCAGGGTCACATAGCAATTAGTGTGTGTCAGAGGTGGGATGTGAACCCAGGTCTTCCTGGCTTGGAGGCTAGCTCTAGCCACTGTACCATACTCCTTCTCTCATAGATAATTCTGATTCCAAAAAATACCCGACTGAGGTTGAAAGAGGTTCATCAATTTGACTAGGGTCACTCAGTGAGGAAGTTTCTGAGGCAGGGTTTGAACTCAGCTCTCCCTAACTCCACTGGCACTGCCTCCTAGGCAAACTAAGGTGAAGTGACTTGCCCAAGGTCACACAACTAGTAAGTGTCTGAGGCTGCTTTTGAACTTAGGTCTTCCTGACTCCAGGCCCAGCACTCCATCCATTGATTCACCTTGCTGTGTGA
Source organism: Phascolarctos cinereus (assembly GCF_003287225.1). Lineage (NCBI taxonomy): Eukaryota > Metazoa > Chordata > Mammalia > Diprotodontia > Phascolarctidae > Phascolarctos > Phascolarctos cinereus. The sequence continues at coordinate 15,136 of NW_027556093.1, read as the reverse complement.
GAAGGGGGAATCGAAACTCAGGTTTCCCTAGCTCTGAGTCTGGCTTACTCTCCACCACTTCTCTCCCTAAAGGAGAATAAAATAAGGCTGGAAAAGAAGATTTCAGACAGACCAGAGGTCCTGAATTTGAGACTCAGATGGGGCCTGGCACCCATCATGACCAACACAATCCCTGCTATGTACCATATACCATAAGTGGTATCAAACCAGCCTTTACTTGAAGAGCTTTCGTGATGGGGAACTTACTACCTCTCCTGGGGCTCAGCCTTAATTGCTAGGAAGTTTTCCCTGACATCGGATTGAATTCATCCTCTTCTAACTTCTACCTGTGATTCCTAGTTCTGCCCACCCAGACCAAGGAGAACAAATCGAATTTGTCCTTTACATAAAAACACAATCATCATGCCCTCCCTGAATCTTTTCTCTTCCAGTTAAACACCCACTCATTCTTATTAAACAGGAGCTCATCGTTCTGTTTGGTGCCTTTGGACGCTCCCCCAACTTCTCAATGTCATTCTTAAATTGTGGCACCCAGACCAGAACGTGTTCCTCCAGATGAAGCCTGATGAAGGCAGGGTGCTCCCTGTTCCTGGAAGCCAGCGCCCACTCCATGGAGCTCAAAGATTGCATTAGCGCTTTTGACAGTTTCATCATATGACTGATTTATGTTAAGCTTGTGTCCATTAAAGTCCCCATTACTTTTTCCACAGCAACAGCTGTCTAACTATGCCTTCCCCTTTTATACTTAGGAAATTGAGTTTTGGTATCCAAGTGTAGGGCTTTACATTGATTTGTGTTAGATTTTGTGTCATTAGATTCAGCCCAATGATCTAGCCTATCAAAATCTTTTTAGATTCTGATTCTATCATCCAATATGTTAGTTATCTGCCCCCCTCCTTCCAGCCCCAGCCCCATTTTGTGTCATCTGCAAATTTGATGACCATCTCCTCTGTGCCTTTATGCAGATCACTGATTAAAATCAGCCCAGGACAAGCCTGGAACCCTGAGGGATTCTACTAAGGCCAGCTAGGGAGCACAGTTGGTAGGGCCCTGAATCTGGGGTCAGGAGGACTTGCATTTGAATCCAGACTCAGACACTTACTATCTGTGTCAAGTCACTTCATCCCTGTTTGCCTCAGTTTACTCAACTGCAAAATGGAAATAATGATAACACTTCCCTCTCAGTGCTGTTGTATAGACTGAATGGAATACATTTGTAGAGTACTTAGCACAGTGCCTGGCACATAGTAGGTGCTATATAACTGCTTATGGGTCAGTCGGATGGTTGAATGGATAAAGTACTGGGTATGGAATCAAGAAGACCTGAGTTCAAATTCTACCTCAGACACTTACACTATTTGACCTAGTCACTTAATTTCTGTTTGCCTTAATCCATGGAAGAAGGAAATGGCAAACCATTCTAGTATCTTTGCCAAGAAAATCCCATGGACAGTATTGGTGTGCTATGTCCCATGGGGTCATGAAGAGTTGGCTATGATTGAACAATAACAAATGCTTATGTCCTCCCTCCCCTGGAGATCTGCCTGGTACCATGTTGGTATTGAACACTAACAGCTAATCTTTGGGTCCAGTCATCCAGTGATTTCTGGATCTAAGTAATTGCTGTTCCACATCTCTCCACCTTCTCCATGAGAATAGTACAAGATTCTTTACTACAAGTTTTGCTAAAACTTAGGAAAATCTTGTCCACAGCATTTCCTCCAAAGAATGAGTAATCCTGTCAAAAGAGACAATGAACTTAATGGGGCCAGTGGTGTTCTGAATGATACCAAGCTGGCTCTTTTGTAATTACCACTTCCTTCTCCACATGTTGGCTAATCTTTTATCATCCACTCTAGAATTTTCCCAGGAATGGAAGCCAAGCTCACCGACCTCTAATTGGAAGACTCTGATGTCATCACTTTCTTGAAAATGTGGACTGCATTGTCCCCTTTCCCACCTTGTAGGCCATTGCCATCTTCCATGATCTTTCAGATATCACTGACGGTGACCTGGCAATCCTATCCACCACTTCTTTCAGCACCAGAAAATATTGTTCACCTGCGCTAGATGGCTCAGTGGACACAGCACTGGGTCTGGAGTTAGGAGACCTGAATTCAAATTTGACCTCAGACACTCCCTAGCTGTGTGACTCTGGGCAAATCACTGAACTTCTGTCTGCCTCATCTGTAGAATGTGAACAATAATAATACCTACATTTCAGAGCTGGTTTGAAGATCAAATGAGATCATATTTGTCAAGCACTTAGCACCGTGCTTCGCACATAGTAGGTGTTTCATAGATGCTGTTTTCCTTTCTTAGTATCTCTGTGCTTATATTAAAGACCAACTTCATGCTAGTCAGAATGGTTCTCTCATTTCTGGTGTGAACCTGAAATGCCTGATTGAAGAGTGTGTTTGCATTTTATCCTGCAGACCACGGGGAGCCACTGAAGAGAGTTCAGAAGTGACGTGGTCGTGCCTTGGTCACAGAAAGATTATTTTGACAGCTAGGTAAGGAATAGATTCAAGAAGAGAGAGCCTTCTTGGAAGAAGAGAGACCACTTAGGAGGCTACTCGGAGAAGTGATACGGACCTGAGAGTTTGGGTGGAAAAAGAGGGGAGTGATTCGAGAGATGCTGTGGAGTTGAAATCGACAGGACTTGGGGATGAATTGGATATCGGGGCTGGAAAGGATGGAGGGAAGAAGAATCTGAGATTCTGAATCAGGTTGGCTGATTGTCCTCAAAAGAAGAAAGGAAGTTTGGAGGAAGGGCAAATTTAGGTGGAAAAGAGGGATTCTGTTTTGGAGGCACTGAATTGGATGCAGCCTGTGGCAGTGGACTGCAGGGTACGGAACATCGATATGGATTTGAGCTCAACTCCCACATCAGATACTTACTAGCTCGATGAATCTGGGCAAGTCACTCTATACTAAAGAAAGTAGCTAGCATTTAGATAGCATTTTAATGTTTGCAAAGCACTTTATGTCATCTCATTTGGCCCTCCTAATAACTCTGTGAGGTAGGTACTATGATTATTGTCCCCATTTTGCAGATCAGGAATCTGAGGCTTAGAGAAAGTAAGTAACTTGTCTAGGATTACACAGCTAGTTAATGTCAGGGGCAGTATTTGAACTCAGTCTTCCTGACTCCAAGTCCAGCAATCCATCCACTGTGTCACCTAACTGTATACTTAATCACTCTGGACCTCAATTTCCTCATGCATTAAAGGAAAGAGTGGATATAATGCTCCCTAAAGTCTCTTCAAACCCTAAACATGTCATTCTATGTGCCACAAGGTCACTGAGATAGAAGTATCCAAAGGGCAGTTGGAGATGTCAGATAAGAATTCAGGAGAGAATTTAGTATTGTTACAAGTATAGACTTGAATATCACAGTAAAGAGAAGGGTATTACACACATAACTGATTGGGATCACTGTGACAGAGTGGAGAGAAACAAGGCAAGAAGAAAAGGACCTTGGGGGGAAACCAGCACTTAGGGATTGGAAGATGATTGATGAGTCAGGAAAGGACACTGAGAAGGAGGGAGCAGAAAGACAGAAGAACCAGGATAAGAACATTGTGGAAGCCAAATAGAGGGGAAAGTCTTCATTGGGAGGGTCTGGATAGCAGGGTCAGAAGGCCAAGAGAACAAAGAAATGTGAGGACTAACACAGGACCATGAGATGGTGTCCAGAGCATGTAGCTGTATGTAGCATCTCACTCTTGACTTAGCCCTGAAATGACAAATTACATTTATTCCTGCATCCCTCTAGTCCATCTCCCTGTCTCTGTTTTGGTCTGCCATAAGACAAGCAAGGGCAGCTTTAAGAATAAAGAGGAACCTTTCATCAGTGATGAAACACACCTCAGGCAATCAGGGGACTGACTCTTATGGTGGTATCTGGGTTTTCTACCTGTGACTCCTTCTATTTTACTTTCTGTGCTGGCCAGTGTCTATAAGCCAGTGAGGTTGTGGCCCCTTCACCACTGTCCCTGGTCCTGGTCCAGATTGGCAACATTGCTCCCTCTCTGTAAAATAAAGTGGAGAAGGAAAACACAAACCATTCCAGTAACTTTGCCGAGAAAACCCTGAACTGGGGTCACAAAGAATTGCACACAACTGAAAATGACCGAACAATAAAAAGTTCAGTTTAGGGGTCAATGTAAAATCTGAGAAAATGAAAGTGAAAATCCTAAACTATAAGAGAATAACTCGGGTTGAATTCCATTTAGCAAATATTTATTAAATGTCTGCTGTGTGATACATACTGAGGACACAGAGATAAAAATGAATACTCCATCCTCCTATACACATACACACACATACACATCAGAGCACATGTACTTACACACACACACAGTAAAACATAAGCTTCTTGTAGTGAGCTCTGGCTTCAAATTCAGTACCCTGTTTTATGCGAAGTCCTGCAGGTGAGAAATGACAAGATGAGCCTGAGAAATCCCTCGATATCCACCCCAGCTCAGTGTTATACACACTGTGTGACCTTGACAAACTTTGGTTTCCTCATCTGTAAAACTGAAGCAACTATGATTTGATCATCTACCCTACAGGATAATTGTAAGAAACAAATGAGCTAATGCATAAGAAAACACGATGTAATAAAAAACAAAAAAGTGCCACATTGATATTTCTTCTTGTTGCCACAAATGGAAAAGACTTCATTATTTCCCCTTCCTTATGCCAGTGGGCACTGTCCTCCCCTCCCAGCCCCAGACACTCTGGACAGTTGGATAGATGACCTCCTGCTCCTGTAGCAAGTGACCAGGTACTCCAGTTAACTCCCCCTATGCCTACCTTATTCTTTTTCCCTGAACATTGCTCCCAAAGAGTTAATGATTGAGCAGAATCCAACCGATAACCTCTGACCAATCTTTGAAGGGAACGAGCCCCCTATAAAACCAGCCCCTCAGGGCCATGCCAGGCGCCTTCTCTCCAAGCCAGTGTTTTGAGAGAACATCCTTCCACCATGAACTTCTCAGGAAAGTACCAGCTCCAGTCCCAAGAGAATTTTGAAGCCTTCTTGAAGGCTGCTGGTAAGTGCTTAGGAAAACAGCCTTTGGGCATCAAATGTTGGGATCAAAGGGACAGGGGCATTATACTTGTGGTTGCCAGAAGGGATGAACTTAAAATACTAACAGGGAATCTGCAGCAAGTGAAATAATCCAACTAGTGAGGCTCTGGGCAGGCATTCGGGAGCCTGGGTTGGGTCTCAGGGTGAAGAACAACAGAATGAGGAGTCAGATCTGAATGTGAGCCTTGGCTCTGCTCTTAATCATTCGGTGACATGGATTGCATCATCTCACTGCTCTCAATGTTGGCTTCCTCATCTGGAAAATGGGGATAATAATACTCCCTACCTCCCAGGGCTGTCAGGAGACCCAAATGAGATCCTTTGGCTCTTAGATGCCTTCTAGGTCTGAATGTCTGTTGTATGAACTAGGTCTACCTGATGACATCATACAGAAGAGAAAGGATACCAGGGGAATGATCGAAATTGTACAAAATGGAAATCACTTCAAGTTCATCGTTAACAACGATAACCAAATCCAGGTGAACGAATTCACCCTGGGGGAGGAGTGTGAGCTGACCATCCCACTGGAGGAAAGGTCAAGGTAAGAATATAAGTTAATTCAATTTAGGGGCATGTTATTCATTAAGGTGCCGCGTATTAGCCTCTGGGCTAAGCCCTGGAGGAGATGCAAAAATTAGCTAAAACTTGGTCCATAACCCCCTGGAGTAAGCTAGCAGCCTGCTAGGGAGATAAGACACAAACATATCTCTGTTGCCAACGTGTTGCAAGATAGGTAGATTAGATGAAAAGCAGTCTGGTGGAATATGGTATAGAGGACCAGCCAGGAAGCAGTGCCTCCAGCCCATGCTGGCTGTGTTCAGTAGCTGACTTGTCTCCTTCATAACCCAGCCCCCTCCTACATTTTCAGTCTTCTCACACCTTACTCCCTGATACATACTCTGCCATCCAGTGACCCTGGCTTCCCAGCTGTTCATGAAACGAGACCCTCCATCTCTCAGCTCCAGCATTCTCCCTGTCTATCCCCCATGTCTGGAATGCTCTCACTCCTCCGCTCAGACTGCTGACTCTGCTGGCTTCCTTAAAGTAATCTCCCCCCACTCTTCTACAAGAAACCTTCCCCAACAGCGATTTTCACAATCTAGCCAATAACCCACAGATGCTCAGCTTCCTTAAAGTAATATGGCGAATCTTCAATCAACCTTGTCTTTGGCTGAAAAAAAAAGACAACTTTCCCCAACCGCTTAGTTCTAGGGCCTTCCCTCTGTTAATTATTTCTCACTTATCCAGTCTATGACTTGTTTGTACCTGTTTGCTTATTGTTTCCCCGTTAGATTGTAAGCTCCTTGAGGGCAGGGACTGTCTTCAGTACTTAGTACAATGTGACACATCTTAGACGGTTAATAAATATTTATTGACTGACTCACAGACAGCAAAAGGAAGAGAAGAGAAAAGGGGAGAGGAGGAAAAGTAAGGAAAGGGCTAAGAGAACTAGAAAACAATCCAGCCAGTGAAGTATAGAAACAAGAAGTTCTGCAGGGAATCTGGCTTGGCACTTACTCGAGGGGTGTGCTGGAGCCAGCTGAAACCGGCAGGAGAGTGCCAGCATTGTTAAATTTTAAGTGTGAGCATTTACCCCTCAGAAAATAGTAAACACTACAAATCAAGGACTGATTTATTGTTTTATTGATTGCCTACTTTAAAGTGATGGAGAAAGTGTTAACACTGCAAATAATACTCAAATGTTAATACTACAGATTATAATGGAAATTTGTGTGTACATTTTTTCCCTCCAGAAAACCAGTTGTTGCACATTTACCAGTGCATCCCTGGCTCACCCCCAGTCCCTAGGGCTTGCCAGAGCTAACTCTTCTGTCTCCCTACAGGGTGTAGTGAATCTAGAAGGAGGTAACAAGCTGGTAACAATTTTGAAAGCAATGAAGTCTGTCACTGAACTGAATGGAGATATACTCACCACTGTAAGTGATCAGGTGTTTCTCTTCCTGCTTGGTTGTGGGGGATGGATCCAAAAAGCATTTGGAGAACATATACTAGGTGTCAAGTACTGGGGCTGCCAATAGAATAAGGGAGGCAGTGCCTGCTCTCAAAGAGGAGGGAAGAGGGGATGAGGGAAAGACAGGTGAGGGGATGGAGGACAGTAGAGAAGAGGGAGAAAAGAGGGGAGGAGAGAAAAACATGGAGGACAGCAGGGATGGAGGAGGGAAAGGGGAGGAGGTATTGCCCAACACCCTGAGTAAAGAAGCATGTAACCTTTATGGCAGACTCCCAGGGAGTTGGGTGGGTGACCCCTAAGCTCCTTTCAGCTAAAAATCCATGATCCTATCATCCCTTCACCCAGTCACCTAATCCTCTACCCATTCCTGCTAATCCCCCTTCAGGCATTAAACCCTTTTCCAGCTGGCATCTCTGTCATCCTTACACTGTGAACCTTGCTGGGAATATTTATATTTTTAAATGGGGCCCTCGAAGACCCCAAAGACAGCCCTCCCCAGGGTTCCCTCAGGAGGCACAATCCAAACAAAAACCCAGAAAGATTGCCAAACCTATCTCTAGTATATCTAACATACAAGAGTCATTGATGGGTATCACATGCTGATATACTGCAAGACATTCCAGGAAAGATTAACACTGGATTTCTTCTTGGCTTTCAGACCTTTACCTTGGGTGATGTTGTCTGCAAGAGAATCAGTAAGAGAATTTAGACATGTCTGCTTTCCATTTATTTTTACTGTGTGAAATTGGTACAATAAAATGTGGCTTGTTAAAAAAATCTGTCTTTTGAATGACTTTACAAGCATATGTTTATTCAAGGTTTTAGTGATGCCTTTTATTCTTACATCACAACCATTTCTGAATTCACTGCACCTGCCCACCCACCCCCAATGAGCCTCACCTTACAACAAAGAAAAGCAGGCAAGCAAAACCAAACAACAAAGTGACTCCATTTGCTAGTATATACACCCTTCTGCACCCATTGTTACCCACCTCTCCAAGGAATGGAGGGAGCCAGAAAAAGTGAATAGTTTGAAAGATTTTTGCAGATTATCATTCACCTAGAAAGAAATGGTGCTCTTTGGCCTTGATGGAATAAGTTGTTACCTTGTAGGGTGATTTTAGGGGGGCTTGTGACTCATGTCCCCCCATTCCTCACCAACACCCCCACAAGCACCATTATTTCTATTTCCCTAATTCTGTACCTAAAATGCCTAGGTAAGAAACATACCTTTAGATCAAAGTATTTTGAGTCCAAAAGCTCTTGGTTACAATGTGTGTATGTGTGTGTGTAGGTGTGTGTGTATGTGTTTTAAATGAGAAGGGTATTTTTTAGACCAGCTATGTAGAATAGGACCTTGAAGACACCAGCTGAAGGACCCATTTTTCTAGTAAACAATGAGGAAGATTTGGGTTATGAAGCTCACATCTGAGAGGGGAAGCCTAATTGAGGAGCACAGCCTTAACTTCGGCAAGGCAAGAGGGCCTGGTCCCAGGATTTAAAAGGACAACATGCAGTCAGCTCTGACAATCCTTTGGCTGCATGAGAACCACAGAGATGTAACCTGACTTACAGAATCACAGAATTTCAGGGGTGGAAGGAATTTCAGAGGCCATCTAGTCCAAATCATAGCTGAAGAAGAAGATTCCCTCTACATCACACCTGATAAATGATCATCCATAATTTGCATGAAGACCTCCAGTGAGAAAGAATCTGCTACCTTCAAAGCAACCATGTCTCTGTTTCAGGCAGCTGGTGATGTAATGCTTAGGGTACTTGGCCTGGAGTTAGGAAAACCTGAGTACAAATCTTGTCTCAGATACTTCTTAGCTGTGTGACCCTGGGCGAGTCACTTTGCCTCAGTTTCCTCATCTGTAAAGTGGGTTTGATAATAATAGCACCTGCCTCCCAGAATTGCTGTAAGGATCACATCAGACCATGTTTGTAAAGTTAGCAAGTGTCTGGCACTATATAAATGCTTATTCCTATCCTCTTTTGGATTGCTCTAACAGGCATTTTTTTCTTACATCAGAAAGAAACAAGAATAATCTGTGAAATTTGGAAGCTATGATATGGTTGGCTTGGGTAACCTCCTTCTCTCTTCTATCTTCCCCACCATCCTATGTGGCAGCTTCCTCAGAGTAACAACAACAACAATAATAACAACTAATATTTATATTATACTGTGAGGTTTGCAAAACTCTCTCAGGAGGTAGGTGCTATTACGATCCCCATTTCACAGATGAAGAAACTGAGACACTGAGAGGTTAAGTGAATTGACCAGGGTCATACAGTGTCTGAAGCTAGATTTGAACTCAGTCCTTCCTGACTCCAGGTTCTGCATTCTAAACACTGCACCACTTTGCTTGGGCGCCTCAGTGCCTCAGGTTTGTTGCATAGACAGAGTTTTGTACCTCTTATGCCAGACTGTTGGTTTCCATTCCAGTTCTTTCTTCCCTAATTGCCATTTCTTTTCCATTTTTTTCTAGTGTTCTCATTTCATGTATAAAAACATTTCAACTCTTAAGAACAACAATAGCAGCAACAATAACTCTGCTTCCTCTCTTCGGGGTATTCTAGTTGAATTTGTACCTAAGCAGTACTTTTCTTTGGGGCTTTGCTGGTAAATGTTTGAGTCATTCTCTTAGGTTTGTGCCTTAAGTACCCTTGTCATCATAACAGCGGTTTTGGGTGGGGTTCCTTTTTTTGTTGTTTACTTATTTTTCCAGACTATTTTCTGATTTCAGACTCTAAGTCAGGCCCAGGCTCTGCAAAATTCTAAACAGAAGATCCGGGCTGGTTCTGTTGCTGCTTCCTTGGGGTATGGAGTGTTATATAATTCCAGACTCTCAGGGATGACTCAGGATGGGGACCTGCAAACTTTCAATGCCCCAAAGTAGAGCCCTCAGATTCCAAATCTAGAATTTCTACAGTCACTAACTCTCTCAGCCCTGAGGTTCTGAGAGCAGTTTGCCCATCCCTCTTCCCATAATCAGGTTGGGACCATTGTCATTTTCTCAGGAATCTTCCTATGAGGAAGTCTACCTTTTTGTTTGCCTTGGCTGAACACAGAAAGCAGCAAAGTCTATTCACCTCAAAATGAGAGTGGTCATGGAAAATGGGTACAGACTCTTCTTTCAGAGCTCCAAAGTTAGGTGCCAAGTTAAAGAGACATTTCATTTAAGACAGTAAAGAGGGTTGGGGAAATTACCTGGTCAAGCACCAATAGACTTTTGGAGTGGGAAAATTAGGGACAAGGAAGGAAGGAAGAAGGGAAGAAAGAAAAAGAAAGTAAGAAAGAAAATAGATCTTCAAGAAGGATATTTTAAAAATTCAGTGCAGGATGTTGCATTGAAATTGATAGTTAAAGCAAGATTGATAAGGGTTTCTCATTCAGGTAAACTTCAGCCTGAAAACTAAAGCATGATCCTAATATTATTATGTAATATGTAGAGGGCAGCTAGATGGTGCAGGAGACAGAGTGCCACGCTTGGAATCTAGAAAACCTCAGTTCAAATCTGGCCTCAGGCACTAGTTATGTGACCCTGGGCAAGTCACTTAACTCTATTTGCCTCAGTTTCCTCATTTGTAAAATGAGCTAGAGAAGGAAATGGCAAACGACTCCAGTGTCTTTGCCAAGAGAACCTGAAAAGGTATCACAAAGAGTTGGACAACCCTGAAAAATGAATGAACAAAAGAAAAGGTTAAAAGAAGCAAGAGTTGGGGGAGGGGAGAGTCTCAACTTGCTTCCATATAGGTATACCAGGACTTGAACTCAGGTCTTTGCCTGCAAATGTAGTACTCTTACCATTCACCTCAGAGGCCATCTAGTTCAGTCTGTCCCTGAACAAGAATTCCCTCTAAATCACAACCAACAAGTAGTTATCCAGCCTTTTTTTTTTTGGTAGAATTCTCCTGAGGGGAGAGCCCACTACCTTCAGAAGCAGCACGTTCCACTTTTGGACATTTCTAGTTATTAGGAAGCTTTAAAAACTGTCTCTTTGCAGTTGCTGCTGACCAGTCCTAGTTTTGCCCCTGAAACCAGAGAGAACAAATCTAATACTTTCTCCATATGATAGACCTCCAAATACTTGAAGACTGCTATCATGCCCTGTCCCAAGTCTTCTCTTCTCCAGGCTAAACATCCCCAGCTCTTCAGGAAATCCTGAGATGATGTAGACTTGGTCTTTCACCATCTGGTGGCCCTTCTGTGGTCATTATTCTCTAGCATCAGTATGGGTCCTCAAATGTGGACCTAAAATGCAGGTGCTCAAAATGAACACAGTCTTCCAGAGATGATCTGACAGGAGCCAAAAAACTCTCATTTCTCTAGGCTTGCATTTCTGTGTGCCCCCACCTAGCTTCCCAGAACTGAGGGAAAGAAGGATCCAACCTCTAGAGGTCGCTGCATGTGACATTATTGGACTAGTTAGGCATAGGGAGCTCATGCAAGGCTATTCCTTTATAAAATGTGAACATCTCTCTATCTCTCTTTGTATCGCTATCTCTGTCTTTCTGTCTCTCTGTCTCTGTCTCTCTGCTCTCAAATCCATAGCCTTCTATGGTAGCATGATTCTTGAATCTGCTTGCAGCCCCAATCTTGAATGACTGCATCTCTGCACCTTTGCCTACTGGAAGACAGCATGTGTCTTTGTTTCCTCAATTGCCCCTCAAATTCTCTCAAACTGACTCTCCAGATGGTGAATGGGATGTCTGTTTCTGGTTGAGCAGTCCTGTTTTCAGTGATTTGGTCAATGAGTTAAGGAGAAAGACTCCACTCCTTCCCCTTGCTGCCTCTAGTAGTGGTACAATGATCTTCTCCACAACTGCCTCAAACTGGCAAACTCAGGTTAGCTAAATAAAGCCTCCAAGAGTATGGCCAATCTTCAGCCAAAGTCTATGTCATTTTCCCTCCCGAGTCAATCAAGGAGGAATATTCATACTCCATGAATAGATAAAAGAGTGTGATTAAATCCTAAGACTACATGACTGGAGATGGAAGGGGCTAAGGAGGAAAAAGAAAAGGAAATCAAATCTGACCTCCTTATGTGTCCAACGTACAGCTTATTAATAACAATAGCTAGCATTTTTATAGCACTTTAAAATCTACAAAATGCTTTGCAGATATTATCTCATTTTATCCTAACGACCCTGGGGGTAGGTGGTATTACCATCTCCATTTTACAGATGAGGAAACTGAGCCAGACAGAGGTTAAATGACTTGCCCAGGGTTACACTACGAAGTTTTGAGGCCAGATTTGAATTCAAGTCTTCCTGACTCCAGCTCCAGCTCTCTATCCATGGTGCTACCCATTTGCCTCATGATTTTTTAGGGAATCTATCAACTCATATCATATCAAAATGTGCATGAAGTATCAAAATGCAACAGTGGGGGTTGGTCATGACACATCAATAATATTTTATGAACTGGCACTAATTCAATAGAATGCAAGCTCCTTGAAGGCAAGAATACATTTTTGTTTTTGTCTTTGTATCTCCAGCACTCAGTAAGGTACCTAGCACACATCAGGCTCTTGATAAATGACAATCAAATGGGAAGACTCGCAGTGACTCTGAAACCAAAGTCCCTTAAATCCTCAATGTATGACCCTCATCTGTAAAATGAGGAGTTTGAACTCAGGGACCTGCAAGGTTCATTTGAGTAACTAGATGCAGATCTAGGATCTAACGCTCTTCTTATGTGAGGTAAGCACTTCAAACTTCCTCAGGCTGATGCATATGAAAAGAGTTGGCTGATATTTTGTAAGCTGGCAGTCCCAGTTGGCAAGGCTTTGCTTGGTACCAAAGTCTGATGTTAGCTCCCACAGCTCTCATCACACACAGTCTGAGGAATGGAGGGATGGAGGGAGGAGTGAGAAGGAGAGGGGAAGGAAATGTATCAGAGACATCCTTCTTATACTTTCACTATAAAATGGAACAATTTGTGCGTTTGGGGAATATAACAGAGTAAAGCATTGCCTGAAGGGAGGCTTCTCACATATATATCAAAAATCACACTAGCCACGCTAAATAAATGAATAAGCAAATAAAAGAATAAATGGACAATTAAATAAATAATTCATAGGTAGCCTTTCTATGGTGTTTTAAGACTTGCCAAATGCTTTACAAATATGACCACATTTTATCCTCACAAGAAGTCTGGGAGGGATGTATTATTATTATCCCCATTTTACAGATGAGGAAACTGAAGTAAGTTGCTCAGAGTCACATAAGTAGTAAGTGTCAGAGGCAGGATCTGAACTCTGGTCTTCTGGACTCCAGGTCCAGTGTGCCATTCACTACACCACCTAGCTGAATGAATGAGATTTGCTAAAAATCTACACGAAAAGGTGTAGTTTACTTAACAATGAAATAAACAAAACGGAGTTCTGACACAAGAAAAGCATTTTAGGATCAACTAACTGGCAAAAGCATATTGGATTTGAGTCAAAGACTCTGGAAAGAAGCCAAGCAGACTGAATTTTGTCCATCTCCAACAATGAAAGCAATTAAGCACAAGATATCAATGGACAGTCCATTATCGGTAAGGTGGCCATGCAGCTACAATCCCAACGGCATGCCATGAGCATCCGGTACCGACAAAAGTTTGGGTTCTCTTTGGCACCATCAGATAACAAGCATTAAAACAGGAGTGTATAGAAGCAGCCAGGTGGCGCAGTGGATAGAGCACTGGCTCTGGAGTCAGAAGGACCGGAATTCAAATCTAGCCTCAGACTAGACACTTGACATGTACTAGCTGTGTGACCCTGGGCAAGTCACTTAACCCCAATAAAATAAAATACTAGTGTATGGATTCAGCACAATAACAACAGTTAAACAGTTGGTTGGTCAGTCAATAAAGTAAGTGCAGCTAGGTGGCACAGTGGATAGAGTGCCGGGCCTGGCATCAGGAAGATCTGAGTTCAGATTTGGCCATACTAGCTGTGTGACCCTGGGCAAGTCACTTCACCCTGTTTGCCTCAGTTTCCTCCTCTGTAAAATGAGCTGGAGAAGAAAATGGCAATCCACTCCAAAATCTCTGCCAAGAAAACCCCAAAGGGATCACAAAGAGTCAGACATGACTGAACAACCACAATAACAAAACATTGATTTAGCATCTATTACGTGTCAAAGACTGTGCTAAGTGCTGAGATAGGAGGGAAGGGAAAATGGGAAGCAAAGCACTTCCTAAAAAGAAAAGAAACATTTCAAAAATAGCATGCAAAACAAAATACAACTGTAAAGATAACTGCAGTGGGGAGAATCCGTGTATTAAAACAGGAGATAAAAGTGTGCCTTAGCCCAGTGTTGGGCACAAAATAGGCATTTAATAAATATTTATTGATTGACTGATTGCTTCAAGAGGAAATTGCACACCATCAATGAGGAAAGAATCTGACAAAATTTAAAATTACATCAAAAAGAAAATCACTGTGTAATAATCATCCTCAAGAATACCAGTTAAACTAAATTCAACTTTAAATTCAAGGTGTAAAGGAAAAAAATCAGTTAACATAAAATGTTTTAAAATTAAGAAACATAGTACAAGTACATAAAATTCACACAGCAGTAATGATGGAAATTCTATTTTATTTAGAAGAAGCAAAAGAAATAGAATTGAAATAATTCCTAAACTCCCAAAACAGAAAAAAAAATTAATAAAATTCTCAGGCATAATCTCTACTTATAATCTCCAGGTATAGATGGGGAACAAAATTAGCCAAGTTCTCATCCTTCCCTAACTCCTCATTCTGCTGGGTTGTCCTACAGGCATGACCTTCCCCTTGATCAATTACAGGACCTCCATCCTCCTCCATCCTCCTCCTCCATCCTCCTCCTCCTCCTCCTCCTCCTCCTGCTCCTCCTCCTCCTTCTTCTCCTTCTCCTTCTCCTCCTTCTCCTCCTCCTCTTCTTCCTCCTCTTCCTCCTCTTCCTCCTCCTCCTCCTCCTCCTCTCCTCTCCTCCTCTCCTCCTCTCCTCCTCCTCCTCTCTCCTCTTCCTCCTCCTCCTCTTCTCTTCTCTCTCCTCCTCCTCCTCTTCTCCTCCTCTCTCCTCTCCTCTCTCCT
>NW_027556092.1:0-21357 GCF_003287225.1 Phascolarctos cinereus | reverse complement strand
AGAATTGGGTAAGATCAGGGACTTTGAGTGTGAATCAGGAGAAGGGCAGTAAAAAGAATATATTTAACTTAAGCTGGGAAATCTGCTGGCTAGAGAAGGTGGCCACTAGAACTAAAAGTGTGTTAGCCCTCCCTTGCCAGGAAGAAGCTGAATAACTGCTGTACCCCCGAGGTGGAAGCAGAGAGCAGCAAAGGGTCCTGAAGAGGCTGAGTATCTGAAGCCTGGAAGATGATAGAAAAGAGAAGTTCAGCAAACACGAGAAAAGCTGGTATGTCCAGAAAACGTGATGTCCAGCAAAGGGCAGCCTAACAACACCCCCAGGGGACATGAGCAGCTCCACAGTACTAGAGCAGAACTTATCCTGGCCACACATTCACTCTGGGCTTATCTCTCCTTACATGTGTGCCTTCCATTAATACCTAGTCATAGGTGGGCCTGCTGTGGGAGCTTCTTCACACATGTAGCCTAGCTTCCTGTGTTCCCTTACATGTGTGCCCTTTAAATACATTCCCTAATCACATATGTTCTCTACATGCGTATTTCCTCAACCAGGGGCATGATAATGTGAGGGAGAGGACACCCCATGTATTCATGGAGGAATCTTTTCTTGACTTTAATTTTTAATCTGTAATTTTCCAGGCTACTCGAATAGATGTCTTCTTCTATGAACTACTGTGTCCTTCGTCCTTGTAAAAGTAAATTCAAATATGGAAGTTCCTGAACCACAGTTTTGAGTTGATGCCAATCCTCAAAGTGCCTCCATCTCGGGGGGTAGCTTTCTGAGAGCCCATGAGTGATGGGGCACCCAAGTATTGCTCCACAAGCATAATTATATCAGGAACTGTTGTTTGTCCTTTCTCCTTGAAAAGGACCGTGACATCAGGGAGGTGATGTCATGACGTGCAAGTGAATTGGACTTAGGTGAGGAAGGGCTCTGCAAAGTCACCAGCCTCACTTTCTCCTCTGAAGCCATGCTGGTGCAATGGCAAGATCTAGATCAGGACAACTGGAGATGGCCCGCATGTCAGGAATAATAATGATAAGCAAAGTAATCACAAAAGACAAGGCCTTTCCTCCTAGACTATCTCTAAGGATGTGACCCAGGCACAAGGCCTCTCTAGCTGTTGTTCCAATCCATTCTCTGTCACACTGCAGACTCTTACAAAGCTCCCCCTGTATACAAGGTTGATTTACAAGCTCACATTTACTCATGGAATGAGTGGGGAGGCTTCTGTGTGGTGTGAGGAGAGCAGGGCCAAGAGGGTACCACCATACCAACACATCCCCAAACCATGACAAGACCTAAAATTCAAGTTTTTTTCTCTTGTAGCAAGATTGTGCCCCCATTCAAATCCAAGCCAGACCCAGAGGGGCAGGGAGGGAATGCCTATGTGTGTGCCTGCCTGCTTATCTTTTAGTCAGCTTCCCTTTCTGCCCATCTGTCTTTCAGCTTGTCTTTTTGCCTAGTTCTCAGCTTGCTAACATCAAGTCACTCGTGGGCTTCTGGCCAATCTCAGCTATTCCAATGAATTTCTGGATGCTCAGCTACACCTTTACCCCTGACATCTCTGGGGATTCTTGTTCCCCTGGAGTCTGCTGCTACTGCCCTCCAGCTCACCAGGTCTGTTTGACCCATCATCTTCTGTCTGACCTTCCAGTCTATTTGCCTCTTACCCAACTCTCTATCCTCCTGTTACAGGCCAAGCCACAAGACTGCAGCTCAAGGCTATAAATTAGCTGGGAATTATCAATCCTCACTCAGTGTTGTCACTAGTGTCAGAGGAGCAGTGAGACCCTAGGGCTAGATTTAATATACATCAAGGGAATTTCAAACCTTGTTAAAGCGACATCATCAGTAACAGAAAGGGCAGTGGAGGAAATGACAAAAATCCAGGGCAATACATGGGTACCTAGTAGTCACTCATTCACTGGTCAGTTTCTGAACCAGTACAGATACAAGGCTAGGTCAAAAGGACAGAAAACCAAGAGAAGGGGAAAGGGATAATAGTCACAGTCTTGGCCTTGGTCATGCTTCATACTCAGCAAGAGGACTGTGACTGAGCACTGCTACAGGTTGGGAAATGGCTCAAGCTATGGGTTTTTAATGTTTCTTTTTAGGATCTATATGGAGGTAAGCAGCGTGAGATAAAAATATGGGGGACTCTGAGGGTCCTCAAATTAAAAGGAAGATGGTAAAGAACCACAGGCAACATAGACAGTACAGTGGGGGAAGACAAAGAATATGAAGAATTGTTCACAAATGTTAACTACTTCCCAGAGTTTTGTTTCTGTTTTTTTTTTTTGTTTTAAGAGTAGAGAAGAGCCTTGAGAATTTCTCTTGGCTGAGGTCAGATTTTGGCAAGATATCAAATAAAGACATTATATGCCTTTTTTTTTTGGCAGTTTGGCTGTTTTAATGAACTGTTTTTCTTTTTTTCTTTTTTTTGTTTTAGGGATGCTCTCAGAGAAGGCGAGGGAATGAAAATATTTAAAACAATATATATAATAAAAGTATTTGGAAAAAAAGAACTGGAGAAAGAAAAAGACAGAGCAGTTCTTGCGTCCACGATGACATCAGGTATAGAAGGCTATTTGAGGGAGGACTTTTGAAGTTCAGGGAAAGGAAAAGGGAGGAGGTGTGAGAGCAGACCCAGGGAGCTGATTTTGTGTCTTGAGAAGGTAAATGAGTCTTGAGGTATGAAGGTATGAAGGAGGCAGGCAAAGACAAGAGAGTCACCTTGCCTGCATAGCTAGCCAGAGACATTGTTAGACCCTAGGTTCTAGTGTTCATTTCCCCAAGCAGCAGGGAGCTTTGATGACAGAGCCCAAAGAAATGTCTCCATGGCTCAGACAGTCTCTATATGGAAAAAGAAAGTAGTGAAGGAGAACCAGTGGATCTGGCTAGGAGTATAATTTGGGACAAGAATTAGAATACTTCTGAGTCCTTAAATTTCACAACATTTGCTTTTCATGATTTTTTTTCAACTTTCTTGACCCTAGAATTTTTTTTATTGTTTGTTTCCTTTCCACTTCTGTTCCAATTAAATGTTTTCACTGATTCTGGCTTGTGATTTGCCTAGGCTTTTGTTAGTATGGTAATAACTAAGTAGCCAGGGGTTTTACATTGGAGGTTAGAACATTCTTGAGCTACCCTTACTAAAAAGAAACAAAAAGCCCTCACATGGGATCCAGTAGTGTCAGGGACTCCAGAATAAAGGAAAAGGAAAAATGAATTCTATTCAGTCTAAACTGAATTGAATTCATCCTAGTACATACAGACTGAGCCCATATCTTCCAGGGCTATCCAGCCCCAGAGAATGTAGAGAGTAATTCAGTGTCCAAAGCTGTCCCAGGCACAGACTCAACCTGACCTTATGGGAGAAGAAGTGAGTGGAGACCCCTGGGTTTCTCAGTGAAAGCCAGTGGAAGGATTTTGCTGCAGATTATGATCACTTCTTTGTCTAAGATCAGTGTGGACAAAACAAGAGAGGTGGAATGACGGCTGAAATCATCTGTTCTGATGGCCTAGTTCAGACTTGTACAACCTGGCAGTATGTAGGGCCAAAATTAAAATAGGCTAACTTTCTTCTGGCCACAGATAGATTTTTAGTGGCTCACTTTTCAGGTAAGACAGACTGACGGTGGTTGGTAGCCATGGGTCACGTAAGAAAGAGGCAAAAGTAGGAAGTGGCAGCCCACCTGCCAAGTTACATGATGGGCACGGTGGTGACTAGTGGACGGCGGTGAGTGGGGTGTAGATAAAACACTTGTTATATCTTTACTTTCTTTTACATCCTCTACATATTTCTCAGGCTGCCTGAAATCCTTTGGTGGTTGATGCAAGGGTAGAGATTTCTCACTGGGCATCTAAGTACCCACTTAGGCCCAAGTAATTGGATGTGACTGATGGGTTCATGGCTCCTCACACCAATGGATTGCCCAATGCCTTCACCCCTTCCCCTAGAGCTCAGAGAATTTGACTAGGGAGCCCTGGGGCAGTAGGACAGAGTTCCAAGGAAGAGGTAGCTCAAAGGCAGAGGAGATGAGACATAGGGGCAGAGGAAGCTCTGTTCACAGAGAATAAGTTGACCACCTTCTCCAAAATTTCCAGGAGACATGTCTTCTCCTAACCTTGATTCTATTTCCCACTTGAATGAGTGAATGAATGAACAAACGAGCGAGTGAATCAATGAATAAATAAGAAAGCATCTATTAAGCACCTATCATATGCTAGGCTCTCATTTCTGCTCTTACAGAATTCAGAAATGAGAGAATCCTTGTATTCAAGTAGTTTATGTTCTAAAGGGGTAGAGGAGCAATCCATATAGGAAAGTGGTAAACAGAGAAAGGGGTTTTGTTTTGGCAAGTGACAGAGGTTCTAAGCCACAGGGCAATTGGTCATGATGTCCTTTCCAAAAGCAATCTTACTTTCATGACTGTTCTGACCATAAGAGATAGGAAGCAAGCAGGGCAAAATGTGTGGAAGGATACCCATGTGCTTGCAAGGCAGATAGCATGATGCCCTGGTAGCATCAGGTTTCCTGGTGAATAAATGGATGGGATACGAAGCATGGTCTGAGGCTAGCTAGGTGGAGTGAGTTAGGGGAGTCTGTACTCACTTAAATCAACAAGAATGTAGTAACTATCTACTGTGCTAAGCCCAGGGTTACAAAGAAAGGCCAAAAGTAGTCTGTATTCTCAAGAAGCTGATAGTGTAATGAGAAGAAAATATGAAAACAACTATGTACAAACAGGATGTATACATGGGAGCTCAGCTGTCCCAGGCAGAATTTCAGTGCTAAGTTGCTCAAACTGCTCAGGGAGGGAGGGCATGGTTTCTGGAGGTTCAGGCTACAGGGGGCAATTCCACATGAGGAGCAGGGAGGTATTAACATGACAGATATCAAGATGTCTGGATAAGTCCAAATTCCCTGGTGGATGAGTCAATGATAGTAGACTCATTCTGCCTCCAAATAATGTAAACCATACATCTACCAGTGAAACAGCACACATTATTAAGCACTTGCTATGTGCCACCATGTGTGTGTGGTGCGAAGCACTGGCCTTAGTGAATCAGGTCAGATTCCAGACCTCTGATCAGATTACCGGCTATTCTAGGTGTGTTTCTCTTCCCTATGCACTCTCTCTTGGTGAACTCATCTGTTGTTGTTGTTGTTGTTCAGTCATTTTTCACTGGTGTCTGACTCTTTGTGACCCCATTTGATGTTTCCTTGGCAAAGATAGTGGAGTGGTTTGCCATTTCCTTCTCCAACTCATTTTAAAGATGAGGAACTAAGGCGAACAAGGTTCAGTGACTTGCCCAGGGTCTCACATCTGGTAAGTGTCTGAGTTCAAAATTGAACTGAGGCTGAGGCCAAATTTGAACTCAGGAAGATGAGCCTTCCTGACTCCCGGCCCAGAGTCTGTGCACTGTCACACCACCTGGCTGCTCATTATTACTCAGTTATAATTCTCAAATCTATACCTCTCCAGCCAACTTCACCTCAGAATTTCACTTGGCTGGATAGATGTCCACTTCTAACCCAACTTGTCCAAAATTGAAGCTATGATTTTCCTTTCTAAACTTTCTCCTCTTCCTGTTCTCTTTTGAAGGTTTGTCATAAGAGGGGAAAAACCTTGGAGTTATCCTTGACACTTCTGCCACCTCCCATCAAAGCTATGTCCACAAATCTCTGACATCTCTCTCTTCTTTTCCATTTCCATTGCAGCCAATCTAAAGATAAGCCTTCATTATCCCTTCCCCAGCTTTTATATATTCTGTTCAGCATGTCTGGAATGGGCTCTCCCCCCTCTCCAACCCTACCACACCAGGTGAAATCACCTAAAGATGTCTTACACAACAGTAACCACCAAAAAGCATCTGTACTGGTTAAGAAATAGACAAGTTACTCAACAGAACAGGCTAGGTAAGCAAGATCCAGGAGCAAACAGTGTAAGATTTTAGAACACCAATTATTGGGATAAAGGTATCCCTGGTCAACAAAAACTACTGGGGAAATTGAAAAGAAGCCCAGCAGAAATTAGATTTAGATCACTATCTTAGCACATAAACTGAAAAACATTCCAAATCCACATGTAACCTGAATATAAAAGATCATATTAAAAATTAAAGGTGAGTTGAAGGAAGACTTTAATCATCTACGACTAGGGGAAGAAATGTTAAGTAAATAAGGGAGAAAGGTAATCATAATAGAGAAAATGGACAATTTTATTTATTCTAAGCTGGAAAGCTGTTTCATGAACAATAACAACGCAGCTTGAATGAGATGAGAAATAGTTGAATTGGGGTGGGAAAGACTTGTTTTAGCTCTCTCTGATAAAAGTCTAATGTGCAACATATATAAACAATTTACACAAATTTCCTACAAGCAAGGGCTATCTACTAATAGGTAGGTGGTCAGAAGATACATATGGGCAGTTTCAAAAGAAGAAATAAAAGCTATCAACCAATTCATGAAAGACTGCTCCAAGTAATTAATGGTGGGAGAAATGTAAATTGAAACAACTCCAAAATGTAAATTACAACATCACCTTGTACCCATCAGATTGACAAAGATGGAAAAAAGTAAACATGGTAAATGTTGGAGTGGATTGGAAAGACAGCGACACTAAAGTACCATCCATGAAGCTGTGAGTTGTTCTAACTATTCTGGAAAATAATTTAGAATTATGCTCCAAAAGTCATGAAACTATGCATACCCTTTCTCCCTGCTATAGCCTGATTAAGAATGTACCTAAGAAAGTCAAAGACAAAGGGAGATTTTCCCATATTTACAGCAGTACCACTATAAAGGTGAAACCTAAGCTGCAGGTAGTGGCTGATTGGCAGGATAAAGTCGGTTATTGTTCAGTCATTTCAGTCGTGTCTGACTCTGTGACCCCATTTGACTCTTTCTTGGCACAGATACAGGAGTGGTTTCCCATTTCCTTTTCCAGGGATAAAGCTAGAGCAAGGCCAAGGACTAACATTCAGTCTTCCCAAAGAGTTTGTGGTCCCTGCCATAGAGTCCAAGGCCCCATCACAGGGCTTGAGATGGTAAGGGCAGCAGGGAGATGGTATAGAGAAACTGTTCCCCCAGCTGGATCTTCAGGTCCTGAGGATTCAAGGAGCTGTCAATGGAGAGTAAAAGAAGCAGATCAGAGGCCTAGGGGGGAAAGTGGCTTTAGTGTTGCAAAGCCTGGAGGCAAGCCTTAGTCTGATACCTACTATTTATGTGATACTACTGGGAAAGTCAGCCTGATCTCTTTGAGCTTCAGTTTCCTCATCTATAAAGTCAAGATAAATAATACTCATGCTGCCTACCTCACAGGGAGGGTGAAGAAAGCACTTTCATTTCTTACAATAGTATTGCTTATTAGGAGGCACCAAAGGGCAGTGACATAGTTCTCAGCCATTTGGGAGTTAGAAACAAAGACAGATATGAGAGTGAAGGACTGGAAGGGACAGAGAAGGTAAGATGATGATGATGGATCAAAACTATTCTCACTTTGTATTTGCCCCGTCTTTGGTTACCCTCTAGTGCTTGCCCAGCAATGAACAAGCTGGGAAGAGAATTCTGGAGAGAATCAGTCCCAGCCAATGGCCATCTCTAGAAAACAGCTGGAGAAAGGATTAGAGGTTATTGCATACAAAACAAGTGTGAGTGAAAAGGGAGCACCATGGAGAGGGATGAACTTAATCTTTTTTATTGTGAACTTAATCAACAAATCAACAAACATTAAAAAAATTGGAATATCGAGGAGGGAATGAGAAAGAGAAAGAGAGAGGAGAGATCAAAACAAACGATTACACACAGTTTGTTAAAAAAATCATATATACAAATTGTAAGCATATATACATATATAGATGTATATATGCAAACATGCAAATATGCATATGTGTGTACATAGGTATGTATGGACATAGTATGTTCAGAGGCTTCAGAGACTAGTGGGGAACGATGTGGCCGGAAAAGTACAGGTTAGATGGGTAGATGAACATTCCATTTCAAGCCCCATGAGCCCTAAAATCTTCCTAATCTTCCTGACACACTGCTTAAAATGCTATCATCCCTTTCAGGCCCAGGTTCTCAATTATTTTTGTATGGTAGAGCCCTTTGGCATTCTGGTGGATCCTATGGAACTCTTCTCAGAACAGTGTTTTTAAATGCATAAATATATAAGATTATAGAAGAAGCAAATTTTTCTGAAATACAGTTGTAATTTTTTTTACATTCATGGATGCCATGTTAAGAACCTCTGCTTTAGGATGTGAGGCCACAAATCACCCTGGAAAGGGTGCTAGTCATTTATTCTCTCAGCGTAAATTAGTTTATCAGATTATTTCCAACAAAGCTGCTCCAGACACCTCTTGATATAAAGAGAGCAGAGAGATGTTCAAGGTGCTGAAGCCTTGGCAAAGAACTTGTCCCCTGAAAAATAAGAACAGGGATTTCAAAGACCAAATTATCCTCCTTCACATCTCTGCCTTAGGTGGACCATCTTCTCTCTGAACCACCTTGCAGGGTGTAACTGCGAAGAATTGAAGCTGAAAACTGTACGTAATAAAAACCTGCATTTTCGTTACCGTGTTCTTTTTTTGTTCTATTATCTGTAAAGAAATGCACATTTTATTTGCTATTTGTTAATGTCAGAATAAAAACAGTTTTTAATGTTAACACAGCCATCTCTAGGATAGAGATGATGGCATTGTATTAGGTGTTCCCTCAGGTGCCTTCCAACCTTTAGTCTATGATTCCATGGCATTCTTGGTAGAAAGGAAAGCACAAAGAAGAAGGAAGATTCAATAAATGGAAGATTGCCTTGTAGATTCTCCTTGAGAAAGAGATAAAGTGGGTGGCAGAGTAGACCAGGAGTGGCAGCTTGTCCTCGAAGAAAGGATGCTGTTCCCTCAGATTGGTGGCCTCTTTTGGCCATCTAGGGGATAGGCAGGCAGGATCTTGTTCCCTGGAAACAGCTGGCTTTGGCTTGGGGGCCACGCCATCTCTATGATGCTTTACAGCTTAGATGAGCTTTTCTATGTGACATCCAAGTGAAGATGCTAGGGCAGGTACTGTTACTTCATTTTATACAGGAGGAAACTGAGGCCCAGAGAAAGGAAAGAAGTGGTTCAGTCATAACAGTGAATTAGTAACAGAATCCAGACTCAAAGCCCAGGTCTCCTGACTCCCAACCCTATACCTGTCCCCACTACCTTCCTTTCCCACCTCCCTGGTTCATTTTTTCTAGTATTTCTCTATGGTGGAAAAGACCTGGAACCCACCTGCCTCTGAAGAACTAAAGATTGGTATCCCACTGAAGGGAGTGGAAAGATGGATGATGAGTTGGAGCAAGCTGCAGTCTTCTACTGATGAGGAACAGAGAACAGGAAAAAAGGATATTAGCAGAGAATTGTATGACAAGAAGAAAAAATGGGCTAGTCCTGGGACAAGAGTGTTGGACTCCAGGTGGTCAGCTAGAATGTTCCACTGGTACCCCTGAAACATCGGGAGAAAGTGAGGAAGGCTGCCAGCATGTCAGGTGGACCTTCTGCAGCACGTTTTGGGGAGGTCATGGATAGGAATCACCTAGGCAGGGCAGGTGCAGGCAGGCTGCAAGCTTTACTATTGTAAGGAATTCCTGAATCAATGAAATCTTGAATCTATTTGAGTATTTGTAAGAGAGCACTATGCTAGGCTCTGGGAAAGACACCAAGTTTAGGTAAGATACAGGCCCTGCCTTCCTGGTGCTTACTATATAAGTAGGGGGTGAAGATTCTGAAGCTATACTAGAAAATTGTTGTTGTGGAATTATTACAGTCATATTCAATTCTTTGTTACTCTAGGTGGAGTTTTCTTGGCAAAGATACTAAGTTGTATGCCATTTCCTTCTCCAGATCATTTTACAGATGAGGAAACTGAGGCAAACAAGGGTAAGTGACTTACTCAGCATCACACAGCTAGCAAGTGTCTGGGGCCAGATCTGAACAAAAGAAGTTGTGTCTTCCTGACTCCAGGCCCGGCACTATATCCACTGTGCTACCCAGCTGGCCCTGGGCATCCAGCCTGAATTTGTATCTTTGTAATTCCTCTAAATTAGCCTTCATTTCCTTTTGATTGATCCTCATATGACATAGAGTCCAGGCCCTTCACAATCTTTGCTCTTCTCCTTTGCATATTCTTATGCCCGTCAATGTGCTTCTTACACGTAGTGCCCAGAACTAGTTATTCTCCAGATGTAGTCTGACCGGAGCACAGTTCAGATCCGTAAGCGAAGAACACAAACATTTATTAAATGCATGCTATTTACCAGAGACTGTCCTATGCACTAGAGATACAAGTAGAAGAAATAAAAAAGTCAGTCTCTGGTCTTGAAAAGCTTATATTCTAATGGTGGAAGACAATAGAGATAACAAAGTTTTGGTGTGCTTTTAAGCTTTAATGTAGTCAAATCTTGTCCATTCTCAATAGTTTTAGTTTAAAATCTTTTAGATTGTATTACCAAGATATCCCACAAAGCTCCCAAGTATTGCTATACGGTAGGTACAAGAATATGTTGTTACACCCACAGCAACAGATATGACTATGTAGCATTTTCTGGAAGGAACTAGACATCTTCCTTTCCTCCAACCAATGGTAGGGAGTCAACAAGGGATTATTTATTAGGTGCCTAGTACCATGCACTAAGTGCTCTGGATGCTATTGGAGAGAGGTGATAGAAGGAACAATAACCCACAATTGAAGTTTCTCATTTCACCTCAAAAGTTGGAGACAGCACCCCTCTAAAAATGCATAGAGTTGAACTCTTTCTTCAACACATTTTGTTCCAGAAAACCCAGAGGCCCTTGCATAAAATCATGGGGGAGTCACAGTACAAACCATGGCCAGACCCTGGCATTCACAGGTCAGGAGCTGGAGCTGCCAGGCCTTATCAGGCCCTGTCAATCCAAAAGGAGGATGAAGCTCTGTCTGGTCCCATCCCCTAGGCACTGGAAGGACAGCTAGCTCCTACTGCAGCTGGAAACTCCAACTACACTCCAGCTGTGAACACAAATCCAGCTGCTACCCACGTTCTCTGATTCTGACACTCAGAGCAGATGAACACGTCAAGCATCACCTTCCCTGGCTGGTCTTTCCCTCACTTCCTGATTACTTCTGGACCTTTAAGAGCAAGGGGAGCTGGGAACAGGTTCTGGACTGCAAGACAAGGGACAGAATGGAGGCCAGAGGAGGGAGCTGAGAAGAGAAGTCTTTGATGGGGACCTGAGCCTCATCTTCAAATATCTAATTGGCTGAAATATGGAGGAGGGATTAGATATGTTTTGCTTGGTTCCAGAGGGCAGACCCAGCACCAAAGGGCAGAAGTTATAGGAAGGCAGATTTCTGCTGAACACTAGGTGTCTAGTTCTGTGATTCTGGTGGGGTAGCTATGGCCAGATTCACAACATTTCTGCCCTTGGCGATAGTTACAAAACGTATCAGTGGCTCATGATTACGTCCTCAGGCAGTCACAGAAAATTCATATCCAACATCCAGTCTTTAACAGAATAAAAGAACATGCTTAGAAATGGGTGCCAGAATCTGGAACTATGGCTAAGGGGCGATGAAATAGTGCATATCCTTTGATCCAGTAATAGGACTACTAGATCGAGATTTTTAAAAAAAGGGGAAAGGACCCACATGTACAACAATATTTATAGCAGCTCTTTTTGTCACTGTGGGCAGGTCAATTAGTATCTCTTGGGCTCAGTTTCCTATTCTGTAAAATGAAGAGTTTGGATGCGAAGGCAGCTAGGCATAGTGGAGAGAGCGCATAGAATCAGAGATCCTGAGTTCAGATGCTGGCTTATTACAGCTGTGACCTTAGGTGAGCCACCTTCTCTCTAGGGGCCTCAAGTTCCTCCTTCGTAAAATGAGGCCCACTCTAAATTTTGAAATTATATGATCCTCTTACTTCATTTGCTCACTCGTTTAATAATTCATTTGATGCTTATTTTGTTAGTGTTTATTTTGGGCAGAGTACAAAGTACGTGATGGTAACTGGGAAATGCGCAAAGCCTAGGTAAAAGAGGACTGCTGTCCTCCTGCGGAGCTCACAATCTAGGGAAGGTACTAAGAAACAAGCAGAGATATCTACTTGAAAAACTTCCCGAATTTATGAATTGGTCTATAGGGAAGTGCAAGTGAGTCAACTCCCCCTGTAAGCACAGATGGGGACCTGCTCTGTAATTTGTGGTTTTGGAGAATGCCAAGGTGTTGAGATGAAGGAACTCCAGCAGGGTCCTGCACTGAATATGAGTCAAATGTGGGTGTTGAAACCAAGGCCAACTGTCTATCCAATATGCCATGCTTCTCACAGATAACTATACTAACAAAACATACCTGGAATAGTGCTTGGAGAGAAGAAAGCAACATAGAGGTAGGGAAAGTCTGAGCATGTAGGGAGTCCTAAATACCTTTGGTCTACTTATGATTGGTGCCAGAGGCCAAGACTTTGAATGATCCAGAAAAATGGGGAAGAGGGCCTGAGGAGCAGAAAGGGGGTGGGGATGGAATAGGAGAAGATGAGAACATCAGGATCTGACTGGCTGTTGACCTGTGTGTGTCCCAAATCCACTTGCTCCACCACCTTACCTCTCCCTCCAATCCCCAGAGGAGGGCTAAATGCCCCCGTGGGCAATCTCGCTCTTCTCTTTTTTTTGAACTTCCTGTTATGGGTGTATAAGTAGGGTGCTGACCAAGGGAGAAGCACAGAACTGGAGAAGTAGATCAAGGTAAGGATCCTGCTCCATTCTCAGACCTTGGCTACCCAGCCCAGGCTCAGTTGGATGGAGATGTTGGGCTGGAGGACTTTGCTCCACCCCAGACTCTAGCAACTGGAGCCCTTCTCTGTTGACCCGAGCCCTCTCCCTTTTCTCTCTGTCCAGATGATTTTCCTGCTGCTTCTGACCCTTCCCCTCCTGGGAAACTCAGTCCCTGTGATTCAAGGTGAGTTATAGCCCCATCCAAGTATTGTCTACACCCTGGAATTCCTGTTTCCAGTGCTCAGCCTATTGGTGGCCGCATGGGGAGTATTTCCTGGGATCCAGGAGAGAACGTTCAGCTCTTACCTAGGGATAGGGTGGTTTGATTAGGGCAGAGGTAGTTTCCAGGTGACCAGACTCTGGCTTCTCCCAGTGTGAATGTGAGCTCCTTCCAAGTTGGGGTAGTTTCATTCTTTGCCCTTGCGTTCTGAGCACATGGCACAGTGTACTGGCACATAGTGGGTGCTCCCTAGAGACTTCTTGAAGGATTGGCAGAAAGTTGTAGTGGAGATGCCAGACTTTGGGTAAGGAAAGCCCTAACTGCAATCTTATTTCTGTTTCTAATACTTACCCATTTGGAGCCTCAGTTTCCTCATCTGTAAAATGATAATACCTGTACTATTTATCCCCACAGAGTTGTTATAAGGATCACATGGGATCATCAGTGGACAGAGTTCATGGGAAGGGCAATTTAAACGATTAATACACTGTAGAATGTCAGCTACTGTTACTTTGTTTACCGGGAGATGGTGATGGCACGTCAGCTGCCAACCAGCTCTTGGCAGAGAATCTCAAGGCCAGGAATGATCACTGGCAATGTATGAGATCCTGGCATGAGAACTAGATGCGAGGATTCACAACACTGATGGATCTTCTTGCACAATCACCCATTTCTCCATCCAGACAAGCAGGAGACTAGGATTGTTGGGGGCGATGATGCTCAGGAGGGAGAATGGCCATGGCAGATCAGTCTGAGGAAAAGTGTTGGTGGTTTGTGGAAGCACATCTGTGGGGGCTCTCTCATCGACCCCAGTTGGATCCTGACAGCTGCCCACTGCTTTCCTAGGTGAATCAACTTCCCCCCTCTCAGAGGTGCAAGGGGGCATGAATTGAGGGTGGGACAGAGAGAGCCTCAGGTCTCAGAGAAAGAGGATCTGGATTGTAGTTCAGACTGTGCCACATACTAACACAGTGTATGACCTTGGACAAGGCTCTTCCCTTCTCTGGGCCTCGTTTTCTAAAATGGGGATACCAATCCCTATCGTGAGTTCCTCACTTGGCTATTGGACAAAAAAATCTCTTTTTCATCTGCAAAGTGCCTAACAGATGTATGGCACAATGTTACTACGATAAGATGGGAAATCCAGGGGAAAGAGAAGGAGAGTTAGCAGAGGGAGAGCTAGGGAACTTCCCCGTGTTATGGGTGGTGGGGGGCTATGGGAGTTCCAGGAAGGTCCAAATGCCCAGTTCCATGGTTGAAAGCTAGAGGGCACAGATGGGTCCAACTGGGTCTCAGGATACTTGGACTGGGCCATGTAGCCCCTCTAAGGAATATTATTCTCCCTCTTTTTTCCAGATCTGGAAAGGAAACTTCACAATATATGGTCCAGTTGAGGCAACAGAATCTATATGAAGATGACAACCTGGTGCCCCTGGAAGAGATCATCATTCACCCTAAGTATACTGGTTTCAAGGCAGGCTCTGACCTTGCCCTGCTAAAACTCCAGTTCCCTGTACAGCTGAATGAGAATGTCCAAACCATCACGCTCCCTGAAGCCTCCCAGACCTTCACTCCAGACATGGAATGCTGGGTCTCTGGTTGGGGGAACATTGGATCTGAAGGTGAGCTGTGAGAGGCTGGGAGTGGGTGGGAGGTGTGGGGCTCTGGATGTCCCAGGGTTAGTAGAGGGCCAGGATCAAGGCCAAGACTAGGCATTGCAAGGACTGTGGTGAAGACAGCAGAAAGGGTTGTAGAGATGACATTTCCAGGATTTCTTTATTAAGGAAAATTATTTTGACAAGTCCTGTTTCTTTGCTATACAGAGCAGTGATGCTGTGTCCCAGAACCCCCTGTGTCTGGGAGCTCAGCCTGCTGGGGGCTCAGTCTAAGGTCATTGCTAAAGGCTATAGTGAAAAGAGCACTGGATATGGAATTAGAGGGTTCCAAACTTGGCTGCTTTCTACCTGTGTGTCCATGTACTATGTGCCATTTCCCTTTTTGGGCCTCAGTTTCTCTCTCTGTCACATGAAGGGTTTGAACTAGGTGATCTCTGAAATAACTCTCAGCTCTAAATGACTACTTTGTCCTGACAGTCGACTTCTGACTATGCTTCTTTGCTGACCCTGGTGTCTAAGTATCAGTTATTCCCAGAGCACAGATGTTGGCCTCCACGACTGTTCTGTACCCTCACCTTTGTTTATAGACCCAGAGTCTCACTGTGCCCAGAATTCTCCTGCCCTCTGATCTAAGCTCGCAGTAATTCTTCATGATTGCTTCTCTCTTTAGAGCACCTGCCCCCTCCCTTCACCCTGCAGAAGGTGAGGGTCCCTGTGATGGATGCCGTAACCTGTGACCAGGAATACCATGAAAATAACTTCATTCCTGAAGAGGAGAGGATTATTCTTGATGACATGATCTGTGCTGGTGAAGCTGGCAGGGGCCCTTGTCAGGTGAGAGGCTTTCTGTGTTTGCTCCTCTGTGAGGCCCTTCCCCTAACTCTAGATTGAACTTAGGTGTCCTGTTCTCTTGTGCATTCTCTGTCCCTTGGGCCATCCTAACAGCCTCTTTTTTGTCTTCCAGGGTGACTCTGGGGGAGCCCTGGTCTGTAAGGTTCAGGGATGCTGGTTCCAGGCTGGAATAGTGAGTTGGGGAGAGATTTGTGCTGCTCCCCATAGACCTGGAGTCTTCACTCGTGTCGCGGCCTTTGTGGATTGGATCAATCAGCTCATCCAGTGATCTTGTGGCCCAATGCCTCCTTGTCTTTCTTCATCACATCATCACCTTCAGCCATAATTCCAGCTTCCACGTCTGCTGGGAAACCAATGGAACTATTCCTTATTTCTCCCCATCACACCAGACTCATACTGCTGTCTTTAAAACACCTCCTTCCCTGAGGTATCTCTCCTTCCCTGCCCTTCTTAGTGCTCTAGAAGCTGCAGAGTGCAGGGCAAAGTTCCCTGGACTAGGAGTCAGGACCCCTGGCTTCAGGTGTCCTGCTCTACCACTAGCTCATTGTGTGACCTTGGTTGAGTTCCCCTGTATGAGTTTCAGTTTTCACCTGTGCAAGATATAATACAGTGGGGGTGAAACTCTGGTGACTTCATGTTCCATGTTTCTGCTCTGTGCAGACACTTGGATTATTTCAGGAGATGATGAGTGGACAAAGAAGGAGAGAGGGAAAGGGGCTGGTTTGCATGGCATTGCTTCCATCTCATTAAACTGTGTGTGATTTTTGTACTTTGGAATGAATGTGTTTTCTTTGGGTTTGTTCTGGCCAAGGGAGCAGGTATTATATGGAAGGAATACAAAGTGATGGGCACCTTTGGAAGGAAGTTACAGGGAAACAAGTTTTAGTTCAAGTGAGGATAAAAACACTTATTAATCAACTGTACAGAAATGAACTATCTCTTTGAGAAGTCCCAGACTTAGAGATTTAGAGATAGAGGAACTTAAGACAGCATCGTATCCAATCCCCTTATTTTACAGGCAAGGTCTGGGGATCATAAGAGGTATGTCCAAGGTCATATATCTACTGAGTGTCAGAGATAGGATTTTAACCCAGGTTTTTCTGCATTCTGGTCTAATGTATAGAATTATTGATTAAGAATAATTGATTGGATTTCTTTGAGCAGAGAAGAGATGACTATTAGTCCTGGCCACCATGTTTAACTCTGGTCTTTTCGTCAAGAACACTTGAAAGTCTCCTATTTCACTGAATGACCATTTTTTTTCCCCCTGAAGGATTATGCTCAGTTTTGCTGTGTAAGTGATTCTTGGTTGTAATCCTATCTTCTTTGCCCTCCAGAATATTTATATTCCATGCCCTCTGTTTCCTTAATGTAGAAGCTGGTATATCTTGAGTTATCCTGATTGTGTTTCCACATACTTGAATTGTTTCTTTCTGGCTGCTTGCAATACTTTCTCCTTGACCTGGAACTCTGGAATTTGGCTACAATATTCCTAGGAGTTTTCCTCTGGGGATCTCTTTCAGGAGGTGATGTGGATTCTTTCAATTTCTATTTTGCTCTGGTTCTAAAATATCAGGGCAGTTTTCTTGATAATTTCTTGAAGATGATATCTAGGCTCTTTTTTTTGATCATGGCTTTCAGATAGTCCAATAATTTTAAAATTATCTCTCTCAATCTGTTTTCCAGTCAGTTGTTTTTCCAATGAGATATTTCACATTGTCCTCTATTTTTCATCCTTTTAGTTTTGCTTTACAATTCTTGATTTCTCATCAAGTCACTGCATCCAATTGCTCCATTCTAATTTTTAAGGAAGTATTTTCTTCAGTGAGCTTTTGGACTTCCTTTTCCATTTGGCCAATTCTGCTTTTTAGTCATTCTTCTCCTCATTGGCTTTTTTGACATCTTTTGCCATTTGGGTCAGGCTATTTTTTAAGGTGTTATTTTCTTCAGCATTTTTTTGGGTCTCCTTTAGCAAGCTCTTGACTTGTTTTTCATGATTTTCTAGCATCCTCTCATTTCTCTTCAGTTTTTCCTTTACTTCTCTTACTTGCTTCTCAAAATCCTTTTTGAGTTCTTCCTTGACCAGGGACCAATTCATATTTTTCTTGGAGGCTTTGGATGTAGGAGCTTTGACTTTGTTGTTGTCTTCTGGTTGTATGTTTTGATCTTCTTTTTCACCAAAGTAGATTCTATGTCTGACTCTTTTTGCACTGCTTAATCATGATCTCAACCAATTACTTGAGTTATAAACTCTTTGTTAAGGTAGGGGGCTGCTTCCAGTGTGGAGAATGTACTGTTCCAAGCTTCCAGGGTTTTGTGCAGCTGTTTTCAGGGATACTTCTTGGGACCTGTAAATTTTCAGTTCTTCCAAAGTGCTATGATCAAGGGCAAGGTATTTACTCCTTTTCTGGCTGTGGTATGGTCTATGAGTGACCAGAAACACTATTTTCTGTTTTGGAACTGGGAGGAGGATTCTCTCTCTATCACCACTACAAGCTCTACCACACCTGTGCTCTTCTTTGCCCCAGGACTGCCATCTAGAACTATGACTCAGATCCAAGCATGGGCAAAGCAAGAGAATCTTGCACTGGTAGAGAGATCCCTGCAATCTCCCTCTGAGCAGCTGCTCGATTCCCCCTCAGTCTGTGGGCCAGAAGTTCAGGAAGCAGCTGTCACCCTGGGACCAAACTTGGGGACTGTGGCTGGGGCTGCACTTCTCTCTCTCACCAAAGACACAGACTTTTCCCACTGACCTTCTAAGTTGTCTTTGGCATTTGTGGGTTGAGAATTCTGGAAACTGCCACAGCTGCCTGTGATTCAGTCCTCTGAGGCCTGCCTTGGCTGAGGGCCCATGCTGACCTGCGCTCCTCTCACTGCCTTGAGTGATATACCTTTCTAATCCATCATCCAGGCTTTCTTGGGTTTTAAATTTGTTTCATTCTGTCTTTTTGTGGGTTCTGCTGCATTAGAATTTGTTGAGAGCCATTTTTTATAGGTATTTGGAGGGGTTTGGGGAAGAGCAAGCAAGTCAGTGCTTTTACTCTGCCATCTTGGTTCTGCGCCCCGCCCCCCCACTAATTCTCCTGGCCACCATAGAAGAGATTCTTGCTCCCCATAATATTTGGACCAGATGACCTGAGAGAATAATGGTGTTTGGTATAGAATTGAGGTGTCCTACTGGCAGTAGACACTCCCTTCTGTCTGGTTGCCCAAGGCCTTAAAAGCTAGGGGCAGGTCTCTAAATGAGATATCAAATGACCTGGATTCCACTCCTCTCTCTACTACTTACTCTCTATGTCTCTTTAATCCAGTTACCTCTCCTTTTGTGAGCCTCAGTTTCCTTATCTGTAAAGAAGAATACTAGGGAATATAGGGTCTTTAAAAGCCTTCTTGACTATGACTTTCCAAGACTCTATGACTATAGGTGTGTTTCCCAAGTGATATCCTAAGAAGTTTGGAGGGGCACAGATTTGGGCCCATTGTTTTCTGAGCTTAGCTAAATGGATTGTCAAAGAATGGCCTGGGCTTGTCCTGGTTATGGTACTTACTAATTGTGTGACTTTGGGAGCTTCTGTTCTCCAGACCAGAATGTTCATCTTCAGAAGACTGCCACTGAGTCGGGATTTGTCCATTTGAACTCTCCAAATCTACCCCAGTGCCAGGTTCACTATTAGCAAAGCAGGGAGCTTTCTACTTGCCGAAGTATCCACCCATATACTTACCCAAATAATTCTGTCTATATAATTATGTAGTCTCCCAGGAAAGGGAAGATTTTCTTTTCCAGTAAAAAAGAGGGAGGAAGTGAAAAACCTTTCACTCACAATTCAAATTTATCTTGTCCCCTCAAAAAATAAAATACAAATCACCTTTCTGAAAGTGTTTAAAGTCTTTGCATCCCTCCTGTCTATGTCTTATAGCTCAGAAATCTTTGGGTAAAATCATTGGCCAATTATTTTGTACCTGGTGACAAGCACTGAAGATGAACACCTGTGCTCCTCCTGATGGGATGGGAGTTTCAGGACTTCTCTCCCCTGAAAAACCACCATGAACCATTCAATTCATGGTTTTACTGTTTCTGAGGGAAATCCTAGTAGTGGTGGCAGTGGCTTCCCGTTGTCAGCTGCCTGTCTCCCCAGACACCAGGCCACCCTAAATGTGGCCAGTGTAGACAGGGCTCTGCCCTTCCTTCTTTGCATTTGTTCTTTTCTCCTTTTACAGGAGGGTCAAGTTCTGACGTTGTATTACTGAGAAGGGTTAAGTTTATCAATATTAGTCATCAGGCAGCGTGGCTGTTATTATGTACAACATTCTACTGCTTCTGTTCACTTCACTTAGCCTCAGACCACACAAGTCTTTCCACATTTTTCTGAAGTCAGCCTGTTCATTTCTTATAGCATAATAGTATTCAATTACATGCATATATCACAACTTGTTCTGCCATTCCCCAATTGATGGGCATCCTCTTAATTTCTAATTCTTTGCTACCATGAAAAGAACTGCTATAAATATTTTTGTACATGTGGGTCCTTTTCCCATTTGTATGATCTCTCTGGGATATAGACCTAGAAGTGCTATTGCTGGGTCAAAGGATATACACATTTTTATAGCCCTTTGGGCACAGTTCCAAATTGCTCTCCAAAATGGTTGGATCATTTCACAATTCCACCAACAATGCATTAGTGTTCCCATTTTCCCAAATCTTCTCCAATACTTATCATTTTCCTGTTTTATCATGTTGGCCAATCTGATGTGTGATGTAGTACCTCAGAGTTGTTTTCATTTGCCTTTCTCTAATCAGTAGTGATTTAGAGCATTTTTTCATATGACTATTGATGGCTTTAATTTCTTCACCTGAGAATGGCCTGTTCATATCCTTTGGCCATTTATCAACTGGGGAATGACTTGTACTCTTTTTTTTTTTTTTTAGGCAATTGGGGTTAAGTGACTTGCCCAGGGTCACACAGCCGGTAATGACCTGTATTCTTATAAATTTGACTTAATTCTCTCTATATGTTAGAAATGAGGCCCTTATCAGAGAGACTGGCTGTAAAAATTCTTTCCCAATTTTCTACTTTTCTTCTAATCTTGTTTGCAAGAGCAGGTTAATTTCTAACCTGGGTTTGGTGGCTGAGCCAAGACGGGAGAGAAGCCGTAGAGAAGGTGTTTCAGAAAGAAGATGGTCCACCTAAGGCAGAGATGTGAAAGATAATTTGGTATTTGGAATTCCTGTTCTTATTTTTCAGGGGCCAAGTTCTTTGCCAGGGCTTCAGCACCTTGAACATCTCTCTGCTCTCTTTATGTCAAAAGAAGTCCTTAGAAGCTTTGTTGGGAAATAATCTGATAAACTAATTTACGCTGAGAGAATAAATGACTAGCACCCTTTCAGGGTGATTTGTGGTCACATCCTAAAGGAGAGGTTCTTAACATGGCATCTGTGAATGTAAAAAAATTTATAACTGTATTTCAGAATAATTTGTTTCTTTTCTAATCTTATATATTTATGCATTTAAAAACATTGTTCTGAGAAGAGTTCCATAGGATCCATCAGAATGCCAAAGGGCTCTACCACACAAAAATAGTTAAGAATCTGGGACTGAAAGGATGATAGTTTTCAAGCAATGTGTCAGGAAGATTAGGAAGATTTTAAGGCGTGAATGTAATGTTCACCTAACTTGCACTTTTCTAGCCACAGTTCCCCACTAGAGTCTCTGAAGACTCTGAACATGCCATGTCCATGCATACCTACATACACACATATGCATATTGTATGTTTGCATATATACATATATATGTATATATTTAGAATTTGTGTATGTGTTTTTTTTTTAACAAACTGTGTAACGATTTGGTTTCTCTCTCTCTCTTTC
>NW_027556091.1:0-61055 GCF_003287225.1 Phascolarctos cinereus | reverse complement strand
TGAAACATATTTCTATATTGGTCACAGTTCTGGAAGAAGAAACAGAATAACAGGAAATAAAACAATGAGAAAGGACAAAGTAAGTAAAAAAATATCTTTCAATCTGCATTCTGAGTCCATCAGTTTTTTATCTTTATACGGATAGCATTTTCCTTCTCGTGTCCGTTGTACTTGTCTTGGATTGTTGTGTTTCTGAGAAGAGCCAACAGTCCTTAATAGTTGATCATTACATGATGTTGCTGATACTGTGTACAACGTTTTCCTGATTTTGCTCATTTCACTTTACATCATTTTGTATAAGTGTTTTCATCTTTTTCTGAAATCTGCCTGTTTATAATTTTTTATTGCACAATAACATTCCATAACATTCATATTCTACAGTTCTTTCATCCATTCCCTAGCTGAATGGGCATTCCTTTAATTTCCAATATTTTGCCACCAAGTGTAGGGCTGCTATAAATATTTTTGCACATAAAAGTCTGTTTCCCTTTTTATGATCACTTTGGGATGTAGACTAGTAGTAATTTTGCTGGATGAAAGGGTATGCAGTTTGGTTTCCTTTTGGGGATTAGTTTCAATTCCACCAACAATGTATTAATGT
The DNA here is from genome assembly GCF_003287225.1 of Phascolarctos cinereus. NCBI lineage: Eukaryota > Metazoa > Chordata > Mammalia > Diprotodontia > Phascolarctidae > Phascolarctos > Phascolarctos cinereus. The sequence goes on along the minus strand of NW_027556091.1, from coordinate 60,454 downwards.
CCAATTATCCCATATCTTCTCCAAAAGTTATTTTCATTTTTTTGAGGTAGTTTTAATTTACAGATGTTTAAATTTGCTATTCTCTAATTAAAAGTGAGTTGGAACACTTCATATACCTATAGATATCTTTGATTTATTCAACTGAAAACTGCTTGTTAATATCCTTGCATCATTTATCCATTGGTTGTATTTTTGGATAATTTATTAATTGCCTTGTATTCTCATAAATGTGATTCACTTCTCTATATATTTGAGAAATGAGGCTTTTATCAGAGACACTTGTTGTAAAGATTGTTTCCCAGCTTACGGGTTTTTTTCTAATCTTGTTGCATTGGTTATGTTTCTACAAAATCTTTTCAATTTAATATGATTAAAATTATTTATTCTGCATTTCACAGTACTCTCTATCTCTTGTTTGTTATGAATTCTTTCCTCCCAATAGATCTGAGAGGTAGAGTATTCCTTGCTCTTCTAATTTCATTGTTTCATCCTTATCTGTTTTAATAAGTTCTGTTTATTTTTTTTTTTGCTTTTACTTTGTCTAAGATCAGGATTACTACCTCCACTTTTTTTTGCTTCTGCTGAAACATCATAGATTCTTCTCCAGCCCCTTCCCTTTACTCTGTGTATGTTTCTTTGCTTTAAGTATGTTCCTTATAAACAACATATTGTATAATTTTGTTTCTTCATCTACTCTGCTATTTATTTCTGTTTTATGTGAGAGTTCATTCCATTTATATTCACAGTTATGATTGCTACCTGTGTATTTCCCTTCATCCTATGCTTCCTTCTATTTGTCTTCTCTTTCCTTTCACACTTTCCTACCTCACCAGCATTTTGCTTCTTTTTGTCACCTCCAGTGATCTGCCCTCCTTATGTCAATGTTCTCTCTCTCTCTCTTCTCTCTCTCTCTCTCTCTCTCTCTCTCTCTGCTCTCTCTCGCTCTCTCTCGCTCTCTCTCTCTCTCTCTCTCTCTCTCTCTCTCTCTCTCTCTTCCTCCCCCTTTACTTAATCCCTCACCTCCTACTTCCCAATTGGGTAAGGTAGATTTCTATATTCGACTGCTTGAGTAATAATATGATAGTAAGGTTGAAGTGATGCCCATTTCCCCCTCTCCCATCTTCTTCTCCAGTATAATACGTAATTCTTGCCTCTTAACATGAGATAATTTACATCATACTACTTCTCCTTCCTTCTGCAGCCTTTTACTTCCTCTTACTCATCCCGTATTTTTTTACATTATTACATATACATTCACCTTATACCCATAACCGCTGTCTATGTACATTCCTTCTATCACTATTAGTGATACACTTTTTAAGAGTTATAAGTATATTGTTGTATAGGGATGTACACAGTTTAGCTCTATGGAATCCCTTATGTTTTCTTTTCCTTTTTTACATGTTCATGCTTCTCTTGGGTTTTGATATTGCAGATCAAAATTTTGGTGTATTTCTGGTTTGTTCTTATGAAGACTTGTATTTTATTGAATGACAAGTTTTTTCTTTGATGCAATTTTTCAGGGTAAGTGATTCTTGAATGGAGTCCTATCTTCTTTGCCCTCTAGAATATTTTGTTCCATAACCTTGGATCCTTTAATGTTGCAGCTTCCAGGTACTGTGTGATCCTGATTGTAACTCTCTGATATTTGAATTCTTCCTTTCTGGACACTTGTAGTATTTTTCCTTGACCTGTTGGTTCTGAAATTTGGCTATAATGTTCCTTGGAGTTTTTATTTTGGGATCCCTTTCCTGAGATGATCCGTAGATTCTTTCAATGATTATTTTGCCCTTTGGTTCCAGGATATCAGGGCAGTTTTCCTTTATAATTTCTTGAAAGATGCTGTCCAGGTCTTCTTTTTGGTTATGGCTTGAAGGTAGTCCAATGATTCTGATATTGTATATCTTAGATTCATTTTCCAGTTCAGTTGTTTTTCACATTTTCTTCCATTTTTTCATTCTTTTGGGTTTGTTTGATTGATTCATGATGTCTCATAGAGTCATTATATTTCACTTGCTCAATCTTAACTTTAAAGGTAGAGTTTTCCAGGATTAACTTTTGGACTTTCTTTTCCATTTGGCCAATTGTAGCTTTCAAGGAGTTGTTTTCTTGAGTGGATTTTTGTATCTTCTTTTTCATTTGGCCAAATCTAGTTTTTAAGCATTTTTTCAGTCTGTTGACACTTTTTTCATAGTTTTCTTATTTCACTCTTATTTCATTCCCTTATTTTTCTTCTATCACTATTATGTGATTTTAAGCTCCATTTTTCATTCTTCCATGAGGTCTTTCTGGGATTTGGATCGTTTACCATTTTTCTTGGGAGTTTTGCCCTAGATACTTTGACATGCTGTCTTTTGAGTTTCTGTCTTGTCTTCCCTGTCACCATAATAAATTTCTATGGTCAGATTTTTTGTTGTTGTTTTCTGTTATCTTTTTTTTTTTGGCCTTTTTCCTTTTTTTAAATTAGAGCTTTGCTCCCAGAGTGAAGGAGTACTGGTTCACATTTCTTGTGCCAGTGCCTGCAGACCTGGCTGTTTACCTGTGCTCCTGTTTACATGTGGTCCTGAGGCCCGGGGACCTTTGTCCCAGTGCTGTGCTGCAGGAAGGGGTAGGGGTTGGCTGTTGGAGGCCATAGGGCTCTGGCAGTTACCTGGTGCTGGGCTGGAGTCCTAGTGTTTCTGAGTTTCCCAGTGGCTACAGTGAAGCCTGTGGGCCAGGCCTCTGGAGGCTGCCTGTCTGCCAGGGCTTCACTGAAGTGTGGTGGAGCCAATGTTGGTTGGAGGCTTCCTGTTTCCTTAGGCACCCAAATAGTTGGAGGCTGCCTGTTTGCCTGGGCTACCCTGAAGTGTGGTGGGGCCAATGTTGGAGCTCCTGCATCTTTTTACGCCCATCATAGGCATCTACCTGTTTTCCAGAGCTTTGCTGAAACACATGGAGATCTGGCAACTGAAGGATGTATGTTTGCCCAGGGCATGAGGTGGTTCTCACCTCTGGCTGGAGTCTCCCAGTAGTATTGTCTATGCTATGGCCAGAGGGAGGTCATGGTGTTGGTGTTTTCCTGTTTCACCACACTGGGGCTCAGGATCTCCTGCTGGTTTGGTGAAGAGGGCCTGGCTGCTACCATGCTGATTTGTTCCCCTTCCTGGGCTGTGCTCCCCCTTTTCAAGTATGGACTTTTTTTTGATCCTCCAAATTTGTTGTGTTAAAACATTGTTTTACCTCATTGTTTTGCTGGTTCTGCAGTTACAAGATTTGTTTCGGGGTTCTATTTTATGGTTGTTTGGAGGTGAATGTGGGAGAGTTGCAGCAGTTTACTGCTTACTCCGCCATGTTGGCCCCTGGAAGTCACTTTGTGTGACATTTTACAAAAGTGCCTACCTTCAATAAGCATTTATGATATCTCTTCCCAGTTTTTTTTTAATCCATTAAATCTTTAGACCATGGTCCAAAGTCACATACCAAATAGAAAACTTTTCTTCCATTCTCCTCCTTCCTATGATTTTGTGTAGTGTCTCTGGATTTTAGGGATTTTGTTTAGAACTCTGCCCTCCTGTAAGTGCCCAGAGCCAGCAGTGCTCCTGATCCACTGCTTCAACTTGTGCTGGTTCCTTCTCACCCAGGGCTGCATCTGGGTGGCACAGCTGGGTCTGGCATTCTTTCTCAGCAGTGGTTCCCTCAAACTTCCAGCTGAGCTGCCCAACTCCCTCTCTATCTGAAAGGTGAGACTTCCTGGGGCCAAGTTTACCTCCCTATCCAGCTAACCCTAGGGTTTTCCTCTTGCTGTTTTAATGGAACTGTGCTGGAGATGTTTACTTTTCACAGGGACCAAACCTCAGTCCTGGGGTTCTTCTTCAGATTTTTTCCATTTGTCCCAGGAGTACCACTGTTCTCCTCCAACTCTTATTTATTTTTAGCACTCTGTCTTTGCCCTGAGGTGCCGTTTTATCTTGTTTGTGGTGGAAATATGGACAGCTTGGAATTTCCTCATGTACTCTGCCATCTTCCCAGAATCCTGTCTCCCATCTTGGAGATTAAAATAATTCATGGTAAGAAGTAGGGTGAATAGAACCATGTTATCCCTGAAGAAGCTCAGATCAGCTGGACAGGCAACCTTTCTTCAATGATCCGTTGGTTTACAACATGGCGGGGAGAGTCACGGAATCCAAACTTCAAGTTCAAAGGGCTAAAGTTGAGGCCTCAGGTTCCCCAACCATGGTTTAGAAGATTTATGAAATAAAAGGAGTATTATAGCATGTGTTTTTTCTTACACTTCTTGGCCAAACTCAGAATCAGCAGTTACAGCCCTTCATGTATCATGGACAACCACCAGTCCTTACTATCTGACCTACCACTGCATCCTAAGGTCCTTCAGGCCCAAAATCTCTGCCTTTCAGTCTCTATGCAGTGTTACCTGCTTTGAGGATACACACACATTAAGCCTCTTTAGGCCTTGCCCCATGTGCTGTTACTTGGTCCTTAAGACTTCTGGGTCCTTTCCAGGGGTTTTGTCCCCCAGTTACAGCATGAGTTTCATCTAGTAGGAGTCATCTTGCTTTTTTCTCTTTGTATTCTCAGTATTTAGCACAGTGATTGGCACATAGTAAGCACTTAATACTTTTCCATATATTCATTCATTCACTCTTCATATATCATTTTACCAAGTGATAATGTGATCAGTGTATATTCAATTATATTGTCTTTTTTTAATGGGAAAATGGCACAATGGAGCTACCATCCGCCAAAGCAAATGCTGAACAATGGCTTTGCCATGGTGATTATTACTGTATGCTATTCCTCTAAGACTCTCTTGTCTCTGTCAGCAGACTTGTGGGGCTTTTGTTCCAGGTGAACTCCTTGGTCATAGAAGAAAACAAAGCAAGGTTGTCTATACAGGGACTGAATTCCTTGATTCTCTCTAGATAAATCCCTCCTTAGATCAAAGCAATTTCCTGATTCAGGAGCATTAACAAGATAAAAGACAGATATGATAGATTATGAGTATGGACTGTTGTGAATATGATATCAATGACTTAATGCCTTCAGGGATGAGTATATTTACTACATGCTAATGTCAGCTTACTAGCTCTTTTGGATATATATGTTTCGATACTGGCTAGATGATCTAAATCTAAAGATAATGCCCTACTTTATGCCGTGCAATTAATTTATATTCCTCCAGGGTAAGAGATTTGAAGCGTGCCATTAAATTTGTTTTTCTCTCAGTCATATAAATCAACCATTTAGTCTCGAGTCCCTTCTTTTTCATTACCCCTATTCAGAATAATTCAGAGTGTAGTTTAAGTCAGTGAACATTTATTAAATATTTTTATGTGTGCAGAGCATTTTAGGACATACCAAGTTTGGATAAGATATAGTTCCTGACCTTTTGGTGCACATAGGATAGAAAATATTTTCTTTGCCATTGAAATAACTTCCTTTTGTAGTCAGAAACAGTTATCCATGATAGAAGACAGAAGTTCCAACCAGAAAAAGGACATGTTGTCAAAGTACCTCAGTTAACAGAATTAGCTGGTTTTTTCGGTGCTTTGTACACATAGAATTAAAATTCATTTTGAAATTCAATGAGAAATTTCCCTTCTCCTACTAACTTAGTGACTGTCAGTAGAGGAAATTGTTGATGCTCCCCTGAAATATTAAATATCAAAGAACAGTTACTGAAAATGGACAGGGAATGAAGTCATCTTGAAAGTAAGCGTATGTCAGCATGGCAGCTTCTTAAAATGTAGCACATTGTCTTTGATCTTACGATCCCTCTACTGATTGTTGGAGATCAAAGTTCAGAAGAAAGATCCAACATCTACCAAAATTTTCATAGCAGTACTTTTTATAGTAGCAGAAATTGGGGAGAGAAGTGACCATTAATTGGATACCCTATATTTCCAGAAGAGCTGAGCAAAACATGACATTGAAATGTAAAGAATAGCATTATGGGCATAAAATGACAGACACCATGGTATAGTGGATACAGAGCTGGTCTTGAGGTCAGAATACTCTGACTTTAAGTCTTATATCTTTCATATATTGACTGTGTGACTCTGAGCAAGTCACTTAACTCTGAGATTGTAAGTTGTATAGTGGTTGCTAAATTGCATGAATTCCCCCCAGCAGTGAAAACATAAAGAAGCAGGAGAGGAGAGGTGGGGTAGAAGACACAGAGAAAGAGATGAGGAGTAAGAAAGATAGACAAAGAGATTGAGAGATGGAGAGATAGACACCCTGCGGGGAGCTAGGAGAAACAGAGAGATAGGTAGAGGGAAATGGAGACAGAGATGGAAAAAGTGAAGAGATATGAATGAATGATACAGAGGGAAATTAACAGAGACAGAAGAATATACACAATAATTCAAATTAAAAACAATAAAAAACAGTGACTCAAAATAGGTAAATAGAAGACTGTTAAAATAAAGCTTAAGTTTGAGCAAGTATAAAAACCAGTATTTGTCTTAGAGAACAGATTCTGAAATCTCCTTCCCTCTCCTCAGCCATCAGGGGATCACAGGGGCAGAATGCTGCATACATCGTCAAACATGGTTACTATATTGAGTATTTTTCTTAGCTGTTTTTCTCCTATCACTAAGTGTTTTCACTGGCTGTCCTTACAGCTTTTCATCCTTACATCTGCCTTTTAGAATCCCTGGGTTCGTTCAACACTCAGCCTCAAGTCCCACCTGCTGAAAGAGGCTATTCCCAGTCTCCCCAGCTTCTAGCACTTCCCTTAGAGGTCACCTTGATTGTTCTTGTATGTGTTTTTCTTCCTAGTTATTTACTCATTATCTTTCCCATTAGAATATATATTTGAAGCTAGTGATTGGGTTGAGGGTTTTTTTGTATCCCTAACACTTACAACTGTGCCTGAATCATAGTAAACACTTAGTAAATGCTTGATACCTTGCTGACTGACTTTTCCTTTGTTTTACCAGATACTTAAAGACTTGGAGAATATACTAAGAAATGATTATGATACAAAAGCAAATCGTATCAACAAACAATTTTAAAAAAAGAATAGGAATATAAGTAATAAAAGGATATTTGGAGGGGAGAAAAAAATTGGTGACATTAACATAACTAGAATTTACCTGGTATAATTATGTTGGGGTAGGAAAGGAAATCTGTTCAAACAAGCTGTTTGAAAGTATTAGATACTAAATGTGTCATTTTAGATGGTATCTAAAATTAATTTTAAATTAAAACAGGCCTTTGATCTATACTTGAAATAATTGGCCAATACCATCAGGGATACCATAATCATTTGCTGAATTTTTGAGAAACAAGTCCCTTTATAATAGACAGAGATCTGGACAAGGTTTTAATGCTTTAACTGTTTAGAATAATTCATGTAGTAAAAATGTGGACTCTTCCATGTGACAAGCAAATCCCTGAGGTTAGAAACTAAAAGCTCTCATTTGATGGTTGTTGATTATTTTTTCATCAGCATAGTCATTGCCAAGTGTAATTACCAAGTAAAACAAGCTACAAGGAGAACCTTGTGGTTCCACTTTAGGAAACTGAGAAATCATATGATAGCAACTTAGAAACCCAGTCTCTGTGTGTCAGATGTGTCCTACAGGAATAAATTTAATTTAACAATCCAGTAATCTTTAAAGAAAAAAATGAATAGCTTTTATCTCACAGTTACCACCTTGTCAGCTTCCGCAGACACACTAAAGTGCACAAAATCGTATTTCACATATTGCTCCAAACTGGCAAAGAAAGGGCTGGTGTCTTGTTTTTATGGGTGAGCAATTACACCTATGGAAATCAGACTAAACAGCATCATTCTCAATGAGTAATATTGCTACTGCTATTTGTTGCTGCCTTCAATGTATAGGAATTAATGAAAATACCATTCTGCTAATGCATAACTTTTATTAAACCTATAACATGCTAGTTAATTTTTTTGCAATTTTTATGATCAGGCCCAGCTTTCTCTGTTTCCTACACCAGCTTTTATATAGAGCCATGTTTTCAAATGCCTTGTCATTGGAAGGGGGATTTAAACATTCTCCAGGCAATGTTTGTGATTGCCACTGAATCACTCTAATATTATTCTCTACCACTATGTACAAATACAGGTAACATCTTGGGGAAAGGATAGTGAGATGATGTATAAAATATTTATTATGCACTTAGTATGGGCTGAGTAGTAGATAAAATATAAGCAAGACAGTCTGAGGGGAGGGAGGGAAGAGAGAGAGAGAGAGAGAGAGAGGGGAGAGAGAGAGAGAGAGAGATGGGGATATGTGTACACACACATACATATATATATATATATATATATATATATATATATATATATATAATCTATGCATGTGTGTACGTGACATTTATGTTATATATTTTATACATATATAATGTATGCACACATACATGTGTGTATAGTGCTTTGTAAATCTTAACATGCTAAATGTTGTTCAGTCATTTAAGTTGTGTCCAATTCTTTATGACTCCATTTGAGGTTTTCTTGGCAAAGATATTGGAGTGATTCGCCATTTCCTTCTATAACTCATTTTACAGTTGAGGAAGTGAGGCAAGGAGGCTTAAGTGACATTGCTAGTATCTAAGGCCACATTTTAACTCAGGAATTTGAGTCTTCTGAATTCCAAGCTCAATGCTGTATCCACAGTGCCACCCAGCTGCCTAAAATACTATATAATTGTTAGCTATTACAACATGAATGGTCCTTGACTTAAAGTGTAAGATATAATGCCCCATAAACAGTAGATTATGTTATAAATGGTTGTTTAAAAAGATATCATGGTTGGGTATATATCTAGTAGTAGTAGTAGATAGCTGTAGTTAGGAAAAGCAGAATGAGTCTTTAAAAGTAATTAATGTTTTTTAATGACATCATCATAGATTATGGTTATGATCTTTGATGGCTCATTGCCTAGCATCTCTCAAAGTTCGGGGTTAGCTAAATACATTTATATAACCTAATATGTCATCTCTTATAAATTCAGCACATTGGAAATTATTATTTATTGTATAAATCTGAAAGCAAAAATTGGGTAAATTTCACTATGTTTTGTACTTGGGTACTGAATGAATGTTTAACACTCATACAGGGATTTCTCTTGTAGTCCCTTCTTTACTTTACATAGTGTTGCATTGCTGTACAAGATTGTGGTGATAACGTTGAGAAACACATTGCATGGAATATAATAATCCCTTAATAAATTATTTTGGAGTGACTAAGTAAGAAGGAAGCCGGAAGATGGTTAGTAGGAAGAGGAACAAATAAATAGATTTTAAAGGAGTGATGCCAGGAAGGATTGTCTGAATTCCATAGTATAGACACAGAGAAGAAGTCTCTGAGGAGTCTATTTTCTGAGGGAATAAGGTGGTTCTGAACTTGATATTGTTGTCATGGAAACCAAGTCAGAAAATGTTTCTGATTGCCAGGGGTACAGGGACCTTTTGGGGGATGGTGAATGGTAATGGTGCCTTGGGATGAGTTGGGTGTCATGGAGATGGGGCACAGAGAGACACACACGCACAAAGAGGGTATGGGGAAGTGAAGAAATTCTTTGTCAACTAGTAGAATTAGCTTGAGAAAGAGTAAAAGAAAAGGCCTTTGGTACTTAGAGGCCTGGTTACCATAGAGATAGGACAAATGAGGGTGAAACTAAAAAAAGGAAAACCGGGTTGTCATTGGGAGAAGCTTAGGTAAGGTGACTGAGGATAAGCTCTACCTCTGTTTTCCTTCCTGTTGATGCTCCAAAGTATAAACATAACCAGAAATAAAACCTTGCACAATTACACTTTCCTCTAATACAGGATCCTGTTTCCCCCCCTTTTTTTCTTCTCTGTCTCAGTCTGTCTGTCTGTCAGTCTCTGTCTCTCTCTGTCTCTGTCTCTCTCTGTCTCTCTCTCTCTCTCTCTCTCTCTCTCTCTCTCTCTCTCTCTCTCTCTCTCTCTCTCTCTCTCTCTCTCTCTCTCTCTCTATCTCCCCACTGAATAGCCCCTTGGTGTTAAGGATTGAAAGTTCTAGGGAAGAGATGACTTGTTTCTGTGGGCATCATGCCCACTTTGAACCCTTGGTAGCCACATATGCTGAGCTTTGTGGTACATGGTAGAGTGCTTATCTTTGCATGTTTAGGGATGTCATATCCCTCAACATTTTGTTTTGATGAAGAAACTCTTACCTGGTAATGTGTCTCTGCATATGACTATGTTATCTTGCTTCATTCCCTTTAACTCACCTTTAGATACACGAGCTACAAAGGATTCAAAAGATACAAAAAAATTACATACAAAAGATGCTCATAAAATGTGATACCTTATTAGAGAACTTACAGTGAGTCTTATAGTTTCAGTACATGTGGTTTAGGGCATCTAGCCTATTTGACTACAACTTCAGTCAACCAACATTTTTCAGCTATGTTTAGAAGTAGTTATAAGTACTCAGGTAATAACTTCAAAGCCTCACGTGATATCATAAGTTGGAACTCTGGCAAGCTGTAGATGGAGCCAAGGGAACAAAAGTGTCACCCTTCTTTTCTAGGATTGAGTCCCATCTCAGAGGTGATTTAGTGATGATTCCTGTGGTTCTTTTCCAGAAGCACCCTGGAGCTGTCGAATAATGAAAAATGCTGATATTCTAACAAGAAATAGAATGAGAAATGGAAGGGCAAAGGAACAGTTCTCCTACACTCAATGTACATAGAGAATCATTACAGCCGCATAAATATGGCATATTTCCCAACAGAGTAAAGAGTAGATTAGGATAAATTAATCTTGCATCCTACAAGAGCTCCAAAGAACTGCAGAAAATCCATGGTCATGGTCTGTAGCTGGTAGGCTGTGATAGGAACAAAATAGCCTTGGTACAAAAAAGCAATTTAATGAGCCATTTGCAAAGTTTGGCCCTAGAGGTGACATTTTGTGGGGCAAACTAAAGCATAACATTAGGAGAAGGGCTTTGTCTCAGTAATAACTAGACATCACCTGGCGCTTTAGACTTGCAAAGAAGTCTCCTTTCTGAATCAGACTCAATTATCTCAGGTATTATTAATCCCATTTTACAAATGATGTTTCTGAGATTATGCATGAGAACTGGGATTTGAATCTGTGTCTCCTGATTCCAACCCCCTTATTCTTTAAATGTATACCACATTGTCTCATCTCCCAAAACCTCATACAATAGGAGGTCTTGGGAAAAAATATGACTTACAGTATTATTATCAATACAGACTTGTAGTAAGTTTTATATACCTGATTCCCAGAGCTAACAAATATTAGCTGTGGAATTTAATCTCTCCAAACCTCAATCTTCGTAGGGGTAAATTGGGCATAATTGCTAAACTACCTCAGAGGGTTGTTGTGTCATACAAGGGAGAACAATTTTTCTAGAGTTTAGAACTCTGTTCAGTGCAGTGTGGAATTAGAACTTCAAAGGACTGATAATAAAAAGTGTTCTTCCTACCTTGTGTTGGAAAAATTGTGTCTATCTGTGTGGAATGAAGCATATAGTTTCAAAAACAGGAAACATGCTCATTTGTTTAGTTTTATTTTTTAGAAGAAAGGTTTTGTTTTAGTAAAGGGAATTTCTAAGTAATAGGATTGAAAAAAAACCCAGCAACAATAAATTTGCTAAAAAAGGGGAAGGGAAAAATTATTGTTGAAAAGAAAGTTCTTTGTAAACCACAGAGCAACATGTCTATGATTTGTAAGCTGATGAGTCCTGCACTACACCATGGTTGAGAGTGTAACACCTTTTATTAGCCATATTAACCCTTTCAGGCTGTTAAATTGTTTGTGAGTTAATGCTGCTTTATTATTGTTCACTGGTTTCTGTCATGTGTGACTCTCTGTTACCCCATTTGGAATTTTCTTGGTAGGGATAGTAAAGTAGTTTGACTTTTCCTTCTTTAGCTCACTTCACATATTAGTAAACTGAGGGAAACAGGGTTAAGTGACTTGCCCAGAGTCACTGAGGTGATATGTATCTGATGATCGAATTGAACTCAGGTCTTCCTGATTGTATGCTAGTGCCTTATTCATTCACTCCACCACCTCTGCTTACTATGTTCCATTTCTGAACTTCCATAATTAGTACGAAAACTTTCTTAATATGAAGCTGACATCTGGTCATCTGTAACTTCTTTCTAATGTACATATCCTTGAAATTTTTTATGAAAGTTGACTATGGGTAATGAGCTAGTGTAGGCCATATTAATTGAAACTTTTTTCCAACATCATTTTTGATGGTATAGAATTATTTTATACCTTACTGTCTAGCCTTTCATTGTTGATTTTTTTTTCATTCTGAATATCTGAGTGTCATTCATGTGAGTATTATTTCACGCCCGCTTCCTTCCCCTCCACCTCATCACCATACCTCACTGAATCCTAATTAGATAGTGCCCAGTTTCCATGACTGCATTGAAATGGTTAATTTCGATCAAGATGTTGCTTAGTTAGATATGACATATTTGTTATAATATTTGTGATTGTTTTGCTCTTTGAAATTATAAAAAGTTCATGCCTGAAGTTACTGTCTTTAATTATTTCCATCTGAACATTTGCTTCTGGTTGCTAAATGCTTTTGCATGTCACAGAATCCAAGAATTTCAGAATGGGAAATGACCTTAGTGGCCATGTAGGCTGTAGCCTCCCAAAAGAAACCCTTTTGCAACATACTTAGCAAGGGGCTCTCTAGCCCTTCCTTGAAGATCTCCATTGATGTGACACTCATTCTCCAGTGGCATCTGATCTTTCTACTTTAAGATTGCGGTAATTTTTAGGCAATGTTCCTTTACATCAACCTTTTAATTTGCCCCATTGTAATTTCTGCCTATTTTTGTTGTCTTCCTCTCTCAGTCCTAGCTTCTCTCAGTGACATCCTTGAATACGGTCATCATGTTCCTACTATGTCTTCTCTCCTCTAGCATAAACAACCCTGTCTCTCCCAATGAACCATCATATGGCATGAGTGCAAGGTTTTCCATTCTAGTTGTCACCGTTCACCATACTGTTTATAAACATTCTAACATGTACCAATACCTGGCCAAAATATCCCAAACGTAGCTTGACAAAGTGAAACAAAATATCTCCCGTACTGCTGTATCCCAGCATGTATTAAATATTGGGGTTACACAAGGCAGCTGGATAGTTAGAGGGTAGAACACTGAACTTAAGTCAGAAATGCTTAAGTTCAAAGCTGCCTCAGAGATTTATTTGCTGTATGACTCTGGGCAAGTCACTTAATTTCACTTAGCTTCAGTTTCCGCTACTGAAAAATGAGGATAATAAGAGCACCTACTTCACACAGTTATGAGGATTAAAAGGGATAATATATGTAAAATGTTTGCAAAAGTAGCAAATGTTAGCTATTATTATTCTTATTGGTATATTTAATACATGGTTGAAGATACACATGTTTGCCTCTTATATTCTTTTATTAATAAGTAATTAGACTTAACCGAAACCCATGGGATAACCTGATGATTTTGGGTCATATTGATAAAATATCTCAAATAAACCTATAAATTTTACTGTATTTCCCGATTAAAGTTGAAGAACGAGGTTGGAAACAACAAAGAATGAATATGTTTCATAGTTAAGAGGAAACGGCCTGCTAACCTAAGTACCTTAGGTTTTTCCAAAAGGCTGTAGAAATTTTAAATTTCTTTTTCATGAAATTTTCTTTTCTTTTAGTAAGAATGGGATGTTCAAAAAAGAGGCTTATAATTTGAGTAACCAATCTGCTCTATGAAATATGTAAGCAATTATGATTTTGATTTTATTTGTCTAGAGTTTTTAACATCTCCAAAATGCTTTTACAAGTTTTTATTTCATGTTAAGTACAAAAGCAAGTGAAGTAAGTAGAAAATTTGTTATCCCCATCGTATAGATAAGGAGTCTAACAGGCCTGAAAGTTTATTAGATGTTATATAGTATTCATCAAAGCAGGACCAATTAGTGGGACTTTTGACTCCCAGGATATTTATCTAAGCCAACTCAAAGACCTTGGTCTTCTGTGGTTTTTGTAAGATTCTTGAATATTCATACAATCTTTAGATTTGGTATTACTTTCCCCTTTGACTGTGGCTTAACTGAATTCAAAGAAGTTTTTCTTATGCAACTGGCTTTCCTAGAGCTGCTCTTTGTAGTGGTTTTTGGGATAAATGACCTAGCAACCCTTTAACACTTACCTGTTGAAGATAAGAATGTGGTCACTTCCACAGTATGTCAACTAGCCATCACCTTGGTATTTAGTGCCTGGAAATCTCAAGAATGTGACTCTACATGTACTTACTCCTCTTCTGATTACCTAGGTTTCTGACCTGCCAGCCCATTGGAATTTCTTTCTGTGGGTTCTACCTGTAGTAAATGGGTCTACATAGCAAAGAGATGCATTTTCTAGTCCAAAGGTATCAATCTCGAATATTGGATAAGGACACAGAGTGGGAGGGAGGGGGAAGGTGCCAGTAAACCATATACAAAGATGTCTTTGGGCCACATATTGAGTTTGAAAACTACTCACTTATACATTTCCTTTTTTGTGTGTACTATATGAACACATTAAAATCAGATAGCAACTACATTTTCATCTTATTCTGACTCAAGTAGGAGTGTTATAGGCTTCATTTTTGATACCTCTGCTCAGGCCATACATAACAATCTCTGTACTTCATGTTCATACCAGCTGGATCAGGCACTGATACTCTGTTTCTTGACTGCCCTATATTAGTCATGAAGATCCCCAAAATCTAGATGAGAAGACATAAGAGTAATCTGTGAGATTTCCTAATAAGTAGGAGAGGTCCCATTGGTTTCAGGGCATCCTATCCTTCCTTCCCCCAGGGTCTTCCACTGCTCCACGCTATGTAAGAGTTAAAATTCACATCACCTTCAGAAGCTCATGCTGCCACCAAATTTCCTTTTTCTTAAGCTTTCTCTTCTTTCTCAGGTCAAATAAACAGTCAGGCTCTTTTGTAAGTGCAGTTGTTTGTGCTTTGTTCTGCATAAGGAACACCTTGTTTATTTCTCTTTGAAAACAAATGAGTTGAGACCAAAAAAGCATGCTGTTTCTATATTGCCAAGCAGTTAGCAAGAAGAGATAGAAGGCATGTTCTCCCTTGATAGAATACCTGAAAAGTGGAGACTGGATTCTTTAAGCTAACTTCCCAACACAGACCTGTTGAAGGTAACAATACTCACTGTTCTCAGGTTAATTGCTTTCTATTATTCAGAAGGATTTGACTCATGGAATTGCTGAAGGTTGAAACTTGATTAAACAGACCAATATTCCCAAATTGTTACTGATCTTTCAGCACTTTCAACTGAACTAAGTCTGTTTTTATTCAGTTGTGTGTTCCCAAACATCATAGTATGCCCCCAGCATATATAATTTGTCCTCTCATTTTGAGGCCACTGAATCCCTGCTGGGGTAGAAACAATGGTAAACATCACAGACCAAATAGGTTGAAATGAATTAAAAAAGAAAAGGAAAAATGTCTAATTTTTTAAATTTCTGAAGCATTCACTAGACTTTTTTATGGGGTTGCTATAGGAATTATAATAATAAAGCTCACAATTACTGAAAATGTATAATATTTTTGTCTTTAAAATTGTTGCTTAAATTTTGTTATGATATAACCCCAATAAAGTCATATTTAGACTGGTCCAAAGCACAATGTCCCCAATTGGTATAACAAAATAGCATAAAAGAATGATTTTGATATCACTTTCAACCTTATATTTTAGTGGTTTATGGTTTGTTCAACAAAGTAATTTAACAACTTACTAATTACTCTGTAGTTATAGATCCGTGATTTTAAGGTAAAAAGGACCTCAGTGATCACCTCCTACATCCAATCCTCTCATTTTTATAGATTGACCACTAAGGACTAACACAATTAAGCAATGTGCTAAAGGATTACATGTTAATTGTAAGTCTACCTTGACTGAAATCTGCTGGTGTCCATCATTTTTTTTATCATCATGTACTGAGAACATATATGTACTGTTTCCTTACCAATATCTTCCTTAGGGAAGGATCCCTCTGTTGGGGATGTTCAGTAGAGCTGGGTAGTCAAACCTAGCATCTTTCTTTGTTATTTCATCATTTCAGTCATGTCTATCTCTTTGTGACCCCATTTGGGCTTTTCTTGGCAAAGATACTGGAGTGGCTTACATTTCCTTCTCCACCTCATTTTACATATGAGGAAACTGAGGCAAATAGTATTAAGTGACTTGCGCAGGTTCACACAGTTAGCAAGTGTATGAGGCCAAATATGAATTTAGGTATTCCTGCTTCAGGTCTGCCCTCTATACACTGAGTCACCTAAGTGCCCTCCTATATTAACTAACATCTATTAAGAATCTGCTATGTGCCAGGTAATGTGGTAAGCACTGGAAGTAGTGTACTTGATATTAAAATCCAGGCTCTGGGATTCCTAAAAAAGTGTTTGTTGTTCCTGGTTCAAGCTTTTAGATTCCAGAGGATGATGAAAACATGTTATCTGCCTCCTGAAAGAGGTGACGAATTTGCACGTTTGTTACTAGGAATTTGTTTTTCTTTTCTTTTTTTTCACGTGGAAAGGGAGAAAAAAATAGATTTCTGTTAAATAACAGTTTGTCAGGAAGGGGTGCAGGTATTGAATGCTGCATACACTTTGGGATGGGGGCACTCTGTTGTTAATTCTGTTTAATTGTTTTACTTTGTTATAAGAGAGCACCAAGTGGTAACCTAGAAATGTTTCTAATTTGAAAACAAAACATGATAATAAAACTTAAAAATGAAAAGAGATTCTAGTGTTCCAGGAATCTTGGAAACCTATAAATATGTAGCTTACAAATGAATTAACTGAGGCCTGAAGAAATCACCTTCCAGAATGAACTGAATGAATACTGAACCCTAGATCTCCTGCATACACTTATGATCCTCTTTCTTTCTAGATCACATATGTCTTCCTGAATTAGTGTGTCTCATTGAAACATGTAAAAGGTAGCATGGCATTGTGGGTAGAGTCAGCCTTGCAGTCAGGATGACCTGTATTCACATTCTACATGTTTCAAGTCAGATTCTTACTAGCTTTATGAGTAGTGACGAGTCACTTATACTTTAAGGACCACTGGAAAAATTCTTTAAAACTATAAATTATACTACCTAACTTCTGCCACCGAGGTGATAGACTTAAAATTGAGAATGAGAATTTTTTTTAGATGTGGCCAATGTAGGAATTTGTGTTCCTGGGCTATACATAGTTATTATGGTTTTATTTTTAATTTTTTTTTTGTGGAGGAAAAAGTCAGTGGGACACATAATATGTGTAAATAAATAATCTTTCTCTCCCCCTGAAACAAAAAAAGTATGACTTACCAAGAGTCTCTGATATGCTTTGAAAGAGTTTCCAGTAGGAATTCTTTAAATCAGTGAAATCACTGGAACAGCACTCAGATCATTTTAATCAATCATTTTACCGTCCACTCCCATAAAACTTCTCATGAGAAGTAAGATCAAGAATCAAAACTTATATGAAATGTAATGGTATTTCCTGCAAATTCTGCTTAAAGACAAAGACAGGAAAAGATAAAAAGAAAGCAGAGGAGCTGCTAGGATAATTCACAAACTAGATAATTTATCTCTGAATGGCTGAGAGTTTATTGTCTATTGTTTGCTTTATTCAGCTTTCATTCTCTGACCAAAAAAGAGGGTAGAGGAATAAGTGGAGAGTATATTCTGTTCTTACAGGGTTTAAACATTATTATTTGGAACTTCTATGATCCTTGGGGCCTAAATGACATTTTAACAGTTTTGGACTGGTCCATAAATTCCTAGTATCCCAACACAGCCTCAGGTTATCTAGGTGGTTTTTAGAGGCAAAGGCAAAGAATGAATTACTAGATGCAATCTATCTCTGCTATTTGGGAAAGTGAGTTCCAGAAAATTAGGAAGTCATGCAGGGCCAAGCTATTAACCTTGTCTGCTAGAAAAGGTGAAAGGGGATATTCTCATCCATGGTACAACAAAGCTTTCTCTCTCATTGTACACACAATTAACTTAAAAACATACATGGCCATTCCCGTTTCCCCTCTCTAACAAGGTATAAAAAAATTGAATTTTAAGTTTATATTTACCCTACAGAAGTAATAGTATTACATAAAAGTAGCTATGGAATAGCTTTGGAGGGAGTCTTTTAAAAATAGTAATGTGTACGTGGTCTTTAGGACAGGGCTGAAAAGTGATCTAACTTTTTCTCTTGACTAGTACTTTTCTAAGTGGGAGAAGAGGAAGAGCAATAGAGAATGGGAAAAGTGTCAAGTTTCATTGTTTGAAAACGTTTTCATTTAATATAATAAAAATTATCTGTTTTGCATTTTGTAGTGTTACCTATGCCTTCTTTGGTCCTAATTCTTCACTTATCCATACATCTGAAAACTTTAAAAATGCAAGTTTTTAAACTCAAAACTTAAAAAAAAATGTTAAAAATTGTTTCAGTATGTAACTGGGGAAAAAATAAATATATATTTAAAAAAAAATTGGTAGGTGAGCATGAGTGTCTAGGGCTGACCTGCTACTTTTCTCTATAGGCACGGTTACTCCTTTCTACCTCTGCTAAGCCACTCCTGCTGTCTTACCTCATCCTGTCTCTTGGCATAAGCAGGTGTAGTCAAGGTTAATCTCAAATGCTTCATCCTAAAGTTGTCTTTCTTGATCTTCTCATCTTGACCCTCCCAATCCCATACATACTTGTTATCACTTCTTCCCCACCCACATTAAAATCACTTTATCTATAGAAAGACTGAGGTCTTTCACTGGCCAAAATATAGCAGTAAATTAATTGGGTTTTGCTGGTGATGTGTACAATAAACACAGAAATGCAGAGAAGGTAGAAGAAAAAGACTGACCATGCTTGATTTTCCTTTTTTTTTCCCCCTGACTTAAATGCATTGGCATTCTAAGCCAGACAGGATCTTGGGAGTATTTAACCATAAATTAAGTACAGTAGTTTTATATAACAGAGGGCTTTGATCTCTTCATAGAAAAAGGGGTCCAAAAAGGAAAGACCTAACTTTAGCACTGGGATACTGCCTGGCTTTTATTAGCTGGTTGTTATGTGTATAACTAAAGAGTTCCTAACCTGTCTTATTAGTGAGAGAGTCTAGCTATTATATTTCAGCAGTAAATCTAAGATGGGTTGGTTGGTCCTGAAAAGATGAGCCCACAAGATAGTAGCAGGAAGTAATGCTTAGCAGAGACCACACACCAAGCAGCATCTGCCAGAATAACCTTTGGATTAGACTAGATTAGCAGAAGAGTAAGTCCGTATAGCAGTCATTACATATCCAGTAGCCATATAAAATGTATAATATATCCAGGAGAGATCACACACACACACAGGAGAGATAGTGAAAATTTCCATAACATCATTATAACACGTTTGTTATCCTTACATGTTAGAGATGAATTACACCTCCATACATATTCCCCATGTATGGATCCTTCCTGAGTCATCTGTATAGGTTCTCACTCCTCCTACTGATGGCATGTTCATTTGTGGAACGTTGCGTCTTGACTTTAGCAGGTGAAAGGAGGAGGAAATGTTATACTGAATCTCTTCCTAGTGTTATATTTTATCAAATATCTTTGCTTTGAATTATTTGTAGTTGCCAAATCATTGCAGAAAAAGGAACACCCATGGTGGTTCATTTTTAGTGGCTGTTGAACCATAGAACATGTTGAGGTTTGGTATTCTGGGGGCTGCATGTGGCAGTCATTATGAACCTGGTTTTTTTTGTGTGTGTCCACACACATATATACATATACACATGTGTGTAGATAGGTATGTATGTACGTATAGATGAATACACATGCATAAATATGTGCATATACACACATACATGTATTTATAGCATTCTGTTAGTTATACGTACATGTTATTCTACCCCACCCTTCAGTAAAATATAAACTTGTGAAAGGAAGGGGAAAAGGTGTTTTCATTTTTGCATTTGTGTCCAGTATAGTGCTTTGCACAAAAGCACTTAATAAATGGATGGCATTGCATTAAATTTAATAAACTATGTACCAGTGCTGTGTAGTCTTGCTGGATACTTTATTTTGGTTGCACCATAGGCATCTCAAACTCAAAAGGGAATCAATATTTTTCCCTCTTAACACAAGAAATTGCATAGCCTCTCAGGTTAGAAACCTTGGAGTCATCTGTACCTCTTCATTCTCCCTTATGCCCTAACATTCAGTCAGATGCCACATCATGCTAATTCTTCCTCCATGACATTTCTCTCAGCTGTCCCTTTCTCTGTGCTGTATAACCCCCACCCTAATTCTGGCCCACCTTATTCTTTGGCTGACCTCATTACTGTAGTCTCCTAATTAGGCTCCCTGCTTTCTTTCTCTGCTCCTCCTAACCTTGCTTCTTCATAGCTACCAGATGGATATTCCTAAAACACAGATCTTACCATGGCAGTTGCACTTTCTTTAAGACCTGTGCTATTTTATTGTCACGTGTATACTCTTATGTTACAGCCAAGTTGGTGTACCTGCTGTTTCCTGTGCATAACATTCCATCTCTTTCCCCATGTCTTTTCACAGGTTGTCTCCTATGACTGGGATGCTCTCTAGTATCCCTGTACTTCTCTAGACAATCAGTTGATAGAGTGCTGGATGTGGTGTAAGGAAAACCAGAGTTCAAATCTAATCTGAGATACTTGTTAGCTGCTTGATTGTGGGCAAGTCAACTTGTGTTTGCCTTAATTTCCTAACGTATATAATAATAACATCTACCTTCCAGGGTTGTTGTCAGGAATTAAATGGGATAATATTTGTAAAGCATGTAGCACAGTGGCTGGCAGATATGTATGCTTATTTCCTTCCCTTGTCCTTTGTGGATCCCATCTCTTCTCATCCCTATGTCATTTCCCATTGCTACTCTTGTGCCATCTCCTACACAAGACCTACTCTGATATTTCTAGTTGGAAGGGCTACCCTGCCCATACACACCTGAATTTATTTTGCGATTATTTGTATCTTTGTACACATGTTCATAGTAGAACATATGTGCCTTGCAGGCAGCAGATATTTTGTTCTAGCTTCCAGTGCATACATTATTAATGATCTAATTATTAATAAATGCCTCTTTAATTGAATTGAATCAACACTAAGTGGGTAGGGGGAAAGGAAAGCAGCTGAATATTAAATTCATCAGCCCTTAGAGAGATAGGTGACCTGAGTCAGCATCTTGGAAAAAATCCATATCTAAATAAGAGATACATACATACTCTGGGAAGACATCGTCTTGAAGGGAGACGTCTGGAATAACAATCAGGAGAGTGACATTGTATTGTTACTTATGCCTTTCCTTTTCTGGATAAGAAAATCATTTACACTTTCCCTGTAACTGGGGAGTCAAATCTGTCTATCTGGCCTTGTCCTAGAAGATTTGGAAGAAATATTTTGCAACCTGTTTTCAGTTTTATGTTGTCAGTATGAAATCAGTAACAAATATATGTGGAAGGAATATGCAGGGTATGAATAGGATAACTTGAGATGGGATTTCAAAGAAAAAAATTTGCAGTTATTTTAAGTGTGCTCCCTCCCTTCCAACCTGTGTTCTATTAGATATTTGTAAAAAAAAAATCTTCACATAGATTACCTTCATGTTTTCTGCAAAACCCCACAGCACTCTGAATGTAAACGCCTTTTCATTCCTTCACCCTTCTCTATGTATGGCATAGGGTATCTACCACCACAGGTAGAATAGTAAAAATATGGTATTTCAGTGTTTGTAGGCAATTATTTTCTCATCCAGCCACCTCTATAATACTGATTTCAGTATTTTTGCATATATTTTTTTAATGGAAGTGAAAATTTCAAGTTCTTCTTCTATCTGTAAAATTATGAGTGCTCTCAGTATAGTGAGAGTGTTCCTGGGTGCAGTACTCCCATTTTCCAAGTTGTTTTGATTCTCTGTGACTTGTAAGCTCATCAATAAAGGTGATTTACTTTGATTTTGTGAAAACCTATGCTTATTTTTTGTAACTATTGTTTCAGAGGTTCCCTTTCCATGAAAAGGGCCCCCGTGTATTTTGGATTTCTCACTTCTCTGGCAAGGGATTCTGGAAACTCTATATGTGACATCAACCAGTACATTCAACTGAGTCCTCATTAGTGTGAACAATGAATTCCTTGAATTCACATGCATTCAAATTCGTAGTATTCAAAGTTAAAATTATGTAAAATATGGTAATTTGTTCCAGCCCATTGGAAATATGCAGTGGAAATTTGGATAATTCTGCTACTTTAGGAGATTAATTATTTGTGCAAATAATAACCCATACCAGAGTTTATAACAACTTTTCCCCAAAGTTAATAGTAATAATAATCATATTAGTATTTATATAGTGCCTTACCTGTGCGAGACACAACTAAGCCCATGTATTACCTCATTTGTTCATAGAAATAATTGGAAAAGGAGCCCATGTATAAAAATATTCATAGCAGCTCTTTTTGTGGTGACAACGAATTGGAAATTGAGAGAGTTCCCATCATTTGGGGAATGGTTTTGCAAGTAGTGGTATATGAATGTAATGGAATATTATTGTGCTACAAGAAATGAAAAAGAGGCTGACTTCAGAAAAACCTGGAAAGATTTGTACGGTCTGATGCTGAGTGAAGTGAGCACAACCAAGAGAATGTTGTGCACAATAACAGCCAAGTTGTGCGATGACTCATATTGATAACCTTAACCCTTCCCAGCATTACAAGGATCTAAGACATCTCCAGAGGCCTCTTGAAGGAAAATGTTTTCCACATCCAAAGAAAGAACTATGGAAGGTGAATTGTTATTTTTTTTTCTCTTCTGTTGAGTTTTGTTTCCTCTTTCTGATGGTCCCTCCTATTGGTTTTAGTTTTCAGTTACAACATCAAAATGTGAAAATATGTTTAATAGGAATGTTACAGTAAAGACTATATCAGATTGTGTGCCATTTTGTGGAGAGTAACATAGAGGAAGGAGGAGAAAAATTTTAAACTCAAAAGCATATGGAAGTGATTATTGATAAATCATAATAAATTAATAAAAAATTTTAAAAATGTGTTTCACCTCATTTGATCTTCACAAAAACCCTGGGTGTAAATGTTATCATCTCCATTTTATAATTATGGAAACTGAGGCAAACAGAGATTAAATGATCCATCCAAGATCACACATTTAATAAGTGTTTGAAGTCATATTTGAACTCAGATCATCTTGGCTTTAGGCCTTGTGTTCTATCCTTTACACTCCCTAATTTCCTGTGGTATTGTGAGAGCCAGTTTGCTTTGTAGTTGGAGAACATCTTTGTTAGTGTCAAAATCTTTTTGGTTCTTCTTGTGATTATTTTTCATGTTCTTCCCTTTTGTCCAGCTTGCAATCACAACACTGCAGTGATATTCTTTTAAAAAAAGAATAATCCTTTGAAAAAGGAAATCATTTAAAATGTTTATTAAGTCTTATTGTACATAGAAACACAGGTTTTTGAGTTTGTAAAGTTATTTCATTTTAGAAACCTTCTTATTGTATCAGTTTAGATGTCTCTGTGCCTTCTACTCTACAATGACAACTCTTCCATGTTCAAATTCATTAAATTTAGTGTATGTATTAATTACTTGCTCTTTATAGAGGCTGGTGATACACGGACAAAGCAAATGGGTTGCTGTCCTATAGGACCTGCCAGTCTCACATTCAAACTCTAAATAAGTTGAGTTTCTCTAATTTATGCAGTGTGTTAGCATCATTGACAATTTGTAACCAACAATAGGAAATTCTCTCTTGAGTGTCATAGAGGGTGCAGTTTGAGAAATCCAAAACGATGCAATGAATAAAATAAGAAGAGCCTTAAAGCCAAGTCATTCTACCACTTTAAAAAGTATATGTTTGCATATAGAGTAAGATGTTTTTTAATTTTAAAATTAATTTAAAATTTTAAGTCCTTTTTTAATGAGTTCCATGACTGTTTTCAATAAGGTTCAATTTCATTCAGTGCTATGGAAGACTTGGATTAGGAATGAACAGCTCATTCCAGTGCTTGCAGTGGTTACTCAATAGCATTTTAGTTGTTAAGTATAATTTAATAATGGCATAATAGAAAAGATGTAAATCCAGAAAGTGAATTCATACATACAAAGGAATTCAAAACAAAAGAGTATTTTCAAGATGTTGTATTGACAAAACAACAATAGACCAAGATTTTGGTTCTGCCTGCAGTAGTATCTAGAGGCATTTTTTATGAAAATTAGGAATTTTGTCAATAAGAGTACACACCGTTTCTAAATATATATTCCCACCTCCACCCCATGTCAACCCATATAAATGACATCTTGCCATGCCAGTAACCTCTACCTCCTGAACATTAAAAGAGAAACTTGATTATTGGAAGTGAATCAAAGCTTCTTGGAGAATGATTTTGTTTAGAGGGGAGTCTGACTTTAAGAAATTTTCTTCATCATTATTGGTCTCATTTTCACCTTATGGTAAATGGGGACATTGTTGTCTCCCTCACAAAGTTGTTAAGAGAATGAATTAGAACATCAGCAGATGCTTTTAGCTTCTTTGCAAGAGGTGCTCTATAAACATACTTTATTATTATTGCTCATTTCTTTTGTCATTCTAGCAAGTGAAAAATTCCGTCTCCTATATGTTCATGAGGTACATAAATTTAAATTATAGACCTTAGATTCTAGAAACCAGGTCCCTAGTGGTTATTATTTCAGTGGAGCTGGTTGTTAAGGGAATATCAAATCCACTAGGCTATTCTTTGTGGAATTTGTGTAAAAATATCCCAAAAAGGAAAATAAGAGGTAGTTATTTAAATACTTTCCACCTTGTATTAGGTTTTTGTTGCCTTAATATCACATCCAGTATCAGAGCCTTTATTCAGGGGATTTAAGAAAAAAACAAACTATGAAATGTGAGATTTAATTTGGGTGAGAATGATATCACGATTTTTTATGTCTAAAGGGAATTGTCCAGTGGAAAAATAATGAAATTCTTTTACTTTTGTGGACAGTAGAAACAGAAAGGAAGAGTATCCTTACTGTTGGGCTATACCTTCCCAAACAAATTATTTATAATTGATGAATTTCTTTTTCCACTCTGTTGATTAGAGTATGTCTAGCTAAATTAGCTAGTAGTAAGTTGAATTATTAAAGTATAAATAAACTCTAAAAAAATAATAAATCTGATCATTCCTACTGAAACAAAATTGTCTCAGCTGCGTATAAGTCTTGTCTCTTGCTCATCATTTGACTTTTACAGTTAATGGAAATAATAGATTTGATGAAAAATCTTCAGCTGTTCCTCACTGCCTGCATATGCTTTCTAAACTCCTTATCCTGGAGTTCAAAACCCTTCATAAACTGGCTACAATCTAACTTTTCCCAGTTTATCTTTCATTCCACTTGCTCTTCCATTGAAACATGCCTTTATGCATGCAATTCTGTGAACTCAGAATGACCCTTTCCAAGAATTTATCTTTCAAAGTCGTGTTCAAAATGCCATATCCATGAAGGATCCTTTGATTCCCACTAAGCAGTAGTGTTCTTCACCTCATCTGACCTCACTTTTTTTACCGCAATGCCTAGCCTAATGCTCTGTAAATAGCAGAAATGAATGAATGAAAAATGATTTATGTTCATTATATACAGAACTCTGTGCTGAAAGCTGGGTATAGAAATAGGAATTAAAGATATCCTTTGCTGCCAAAGAGCTCACATTCTAGTTAAGACAGTCTTGGGGTATGTGTATATATCTCTCTCTCTCTCTGTCTCTTCTCTCTCTCTGTTCTCTCTCTCCCTCTCTGTCCTCTCTCTGTTCCTCTTTGTCTCTCTCTGTTTCTTTCTCTATACATATGTATGTCAGGTTTCAGCTACAAGTCACATGGAAAGGTCCTGTGATCCTTTGGCAAAAAAATGACAATGCATCTTATTTCAAATCTTTTATACCGATTAAACAACAACAACAACAACATCCTCTTAAGATGTTGGGTAATTTGATGATGCCGAGTTCTTCATTTGTAAAGTTTTTCCATATCTGTTAAGGAGGCAAGACAGAAGCAGTTTTTAGGTCACATCTTCATAAGAGTTGTTTGTTTGGTAATATTTTGGGGGGGGTAGGGAGGAAGGAGCTAGATTTGAAGCAGGGTCAGTGGTCTGGGACATTACTATTCCTTTGACTCTTGAATATACCTGCCCATTCATAATAGTTGGTTTGTACTTTGTTTTGGTCATGGAAGGAAATGGTAGGCACTTTCATCTGAATTATAACTACCAGGGCTATCCTCGAAGCAGGATCAGTGCTCAGGAATGGGGAGTTACCACAATGAGGAAATTGTTATTCACACAACTCATGGGCTCAAAATCATCCTGAGTCTCCACTCATGTCTGAGGTCAGGTGGTGGTCAAAATGGTGTCACTTTGGCTTGATTGATACATGATGTTTCTTATTTCCCCTTCAGGAGCCTTGCTCCTTCAGCTACTCTGATTTATTTGATCTTTTAGAATGAAATCAATATTATTGTTTGTTTGGTGGAAGTAATGAATGAATTACTTATGTATTGGATAAGATTGCATTTGAATTGTAGCTGTGTTATTTTATTTCTGATTGAACAAATTATTTCTTTTTTCATGTAATACAAAAGACATATTTAGGAAGTGTTGACTCATTATAATTCTAAGAACTTTGTAAATATGAGGTATGAGATAGGTTCTAATGACATTATGAGCCTTGAGAAGTAAAAGTCAAAAAAAAAAAAAAATCTCTTTTAGGAACAATTCATTCTAATCACTCAAGTTCCTTGCACATTCAAACTTTTATTTCATTTACCTCATCTATAAATGTGGGGGGGGGCTCATGGAATACTTAGTAGTATGTGTGCTTGATTTGGAGTCAGGAAAACCTGGGTTCAAATCCCAGACCAGTCATATGACCATGGTCACACTAAATACCTGCTCTGAGCTTCATTTTCCTCATCAGTAAAATGGAGGTAATAATTATGAGGCACAAATTAAATAATGTATGTAAAATACTTTGAATATTTCATAAAGTGCTACATAAATGCCACTTGTTGTTATCTCTGAGATCCCTTTTATTCATAAAATTCTATGACTATAAAATTTGAAGTGGGTCATAATTGCATAAAAACATATTCAGACCTTGAGAGGTGAAATTCCCCAATAATATACCATGTACTTTCAGTGGCAAATGATTTTCTAAAGCCTCAGTAATTGCTGGTTTATAGCATCAAAAATAAGCCTTTAATATGTTAAACAAATTAAAAGAGAGAATTATATATACAATATGCAAACTGAGAAGAGAGGTTATTATTGAAAGTCCACTGGTCCCACTACTCTTCCTGACGATGTCAGGATTTTCAGCCACTTAAGGCCTAATCTTACAAAGGTACCCATTTTATTCATTAAACAGCATTCAGTCTCTAAATTGAACATATTTTAAAGAGCAATTACTGCTTTCAAATGGTATTCTGATGAAACAAGAGATAGAGAAAACTGCTTGGTCCGTGGGGCAAAGAAGTCATCATAGGCAGAGAAAAAAAAGACTGGAAAGTAACAGAGAGGCACACAAGAGGTGTTTTGTGCATGTGAGTAGGAGCAAAAGTCATATGGAAAACTTGTGATTATATTGTACAGAATTGAAGCTCTTTGAAGTTAGTCTATTTTAGTGTTTTTTTTCTCTTGATTTCCCCAAAACCTAGAAAAATATGGTATTATTTAATGATGGGTGTTTAATAAATGCTTGTTGCTTTAATTTAAAGGGAGATTACCATCAGTCATGACAGAAAAGGAATATTTATTGTTTTTGCTCAGTTGTTTTTCAGTCATGTCCAACTCTTCATTACTACATTTGGGATTTTCTTGGCTGACATACCTGAGTGGTTTGCCATTCCTTCTCCAGCTCATTTTACAGATAAGGAAACAGAGGAAACAGAGTTAAGTGACTTAGCATCACATAGCAAGTGTGTGAAACCAGATTTGAACTCAGGAAGAAGAGTCTTCCTGACTTCAGGCTAGCAGTCATCTCCATGAACCATCTCACTGCCCAAAAGGAATATGTTCTGAGTGAAAAATAAAAATCTAACATAGTGCCAGGTATCATCATCAATCATTCACATCATTGTCATCATTGGCATCACTAGCATTTATATAGCACTTTAAAGTTTCAAAGTGTTTTACAAATGTTTTATTTTTTCATCACAAAGACCCTGGGAGTAGGTCATATTATTATCTCATTTTATATATAAGAAAACTGACATAGCAGATGTGAAGTGATTTACCCATCACATAGCTAGTAAGTGCCAGCTGAACTCATATTTTCCTAAATCTAAGTCTGTTTTGTGTTGTACCTCCTAGTTGCTTATGCTAAAGCTTATTGACTGACTGATTAATTGAAATAAAAGTACAAATCAATACCCATTAGATGTTTGAAATGTTTTGAATTACTTGGTAGCTCACACCTACAATATTTTAATATAATCAGTTCAGATATATAATGTTTTGTTGCCCTAAACAGTTATCTCTTCTAATCTGCATTGCTCAATCTTCTCAACTCCCCCCTCTCAATTTGTAGTTTTTGTATGTAATTCTCTTTTTTTAATATTAAGTCTTATTTTTTATATTGTTAACTCAGCAATTGCTGAGGCTAATTAGATAACTAATTATACCAGCTAATATTTATTTGTGTATAAACATTTTCTTGTGTTTCAACCCAGTACTTACTATGTGCAGAACATGTAGAAGGTAATAAAGAAGTGAATGGAAAAATCAGACTTTTCCTCAAGGAGCTGATGATGCTGGGACACTTGACCCTTACTTTTGCCTACAAGGTGCCATAAATAGGTTGTCCTAATTTTTATCTGTGGTAATTTTTTTTCCCTTAGCCACTTAAAGCCAGTCTGTCTTTAAAAATAAGTTGAGTAATTATGTCTCAGTATTCATTGTTCATCATTTTATTATGTTTGTCTTTGTCCTCCAAAATGAAAGATGATTGTCATAAAAGCCTGACTTTACTTGATCCCACATAATATTTATTTCTCCAGGTAACATTATTTCAACTTACCCTAATTACTTTTCTGATCAGTCTGCTTTGTAAATGTTTGTATTCTGGCAGTGATAATATAAAGCATAAGCAGGATAGAAAATTATCAACTCCATTAATCATCTAAGACTAATTTAATGACCACAGACGTGATTGTCAACAGCAATAATGATTTCTATTTGATGATAGTCTGGGTTTGGTAAGCTACTTCATTTGCTTTGGAGTGAGGAAGTCATCATTCTTAGAAAACATTAACAAAGTTATTTGTACAATTTGTTTGTCTTTATTTTCCAATACCCTTATTGCTTGGACACAACACTTAGCAGGGCTTCTCCAATGATAAAATAATGGCCCATGCGTGATTTATGTACTCCCTTTCTGCTTTGTATTGTAGTAACATACTGAGTGGAAATATTATTTAGGAAGTAAAAAGAGATAGGAAGGAAGGTATAATATTTTCCCTGTCCAATTCACAGATCTCCTGACGTCTTTCCATAGACCCCTTAGAAGTCTATGGACCAGGTAAAGAGCACCTGGTTTGTATAGGATTGGCCTTCCATGGGATTGAAGTGTCAAGATGCAAAGTATATTTACAGAATCACCAAATGAACAGCTAATTTCAAATTATAGTCTTACTCAGTTCCACTGCTGCGATAGGACATTTCAAAAGACAACATGACCATTGCATATAGCAGAGGTTAAACTGATGATCATAGACCTCGTCCATCACAACACCAAGTACACTGATAAATTTCAAAGGGTCTGTAAACTAGGATGAGGGATGGGTGGGTGGGGAAGGGGGAAGTATATACTTATTCTTACCAGTTTCTAACCAGAATTTATCATTTCCTTCAGTTACTTAAAAACATGCTTCTGAGACTTCCAAAGGGACCCATGATGTAAAAAAAAACTCAAAAAATAATTAAGAATCCCCAGTTGATAGATACATAAATTACAACTAAACTTGAACTCTTGATAAAGTTGGACCTTTTCTTCAGTCCAACCCACTTTGCATTCTCTTTGCACCACCTCCCTCACCTCAGAATTTAAGGTAGTACATGCTTTCCACCATAAATCCATGAGTACCCATGCCTGGGCTTGAAAGCATATAATATAACACTAGCCCTGGATATAGTTGTTGCTTCATGCTAATTATGTCCCTGTTTTGCGTTATTGTTACTAACCTTAGTACTTCCACTCTTTCCCATCTCTTCACCAGTCTTCCCTGCCATCAGTGTTGTCCTCCAAAGTCGTGGCTCTGACCAAATCACTTCAATGCTTCAAAAAAAATTTTATCTATAGGATAAAAC
The DNA here is from genome assembly GCF_003287225.1 of Phascolarctos cinereus. Lineage (NCBI taxonomy): Eukaryota > Metazoa > Chordata > Mammalia > Diprotodontia > Phascolarctidae > Phascolarctos > Phascolarctos cinereus. Next base: position 30,066 of record NW_027556091.1, on the reverse strand, counting down.
ACAAACTTTTTAGATTGGCATTCAAGGACCTCCACTTCGTTGCTTCAACCTTCCTTGCAGATATTTTTCATACTACTCCTTTCTGTGTACTTGTGTCCCATTCCAAGTAGACTAGTAGCTGTTTTCGAAATCTAGCATTACCTCTCCCATCTCTGTGTCATTATCACTCAGGCTTCCCTGCATCTATGGAATAGTCAAGCTCTAAGATTTTTTGCCTCCAAGGTTCTGCTCAGATTACTATCTTCTCCAAAAAGCCTTCTCTGATTCTACACCATACCCGCAAGTTTATTAATTCTCTCTCCTTCAATTGCCTTTTATTTACTTATCTGTATACATCATGCATCTCCATACTGAACCCTCTGTCCCCAGCCAAGAGAAAGAAGGCTCTTGCAAGGCAGGTTGTTGTAGTTTTAATTCCTCTTTCTCTAGTGGAAGAGGCAGGATATCTTGGTGTTTACAGGGCAAGACTCAGAGTTAGCATGTCCAGTGCCAAACCCTGCCTTTAATACAGACTGGTTGTGTGACACTGGGCAAATCACAGAATTTCTCTGTGTCCCGACAGCTCTCTAAGCAGGTGCTGATATATATAGGTGGAGAAATTTTCCTCACTGGAAATTTTCTAATATCAGGTAAAAGAAAAAAATCCCATTATCTAAAACAGTGCGTGACATACTGCACATGTTTAATAAATGGTTTTTGGTATTGAATCAAATTGAAAGACACAGCCTATAAAAACAATTTGTAACAAGGAATGTAATAATGAACAGATTAAAAGTATGCAGTTAAGAAAGAAAAAATAGTAAAAGTAAAATTTTGAGCATGTCATTTAAAAACAAGAGCATCATACATTATTTGAAACTTTTGGAAAGTACCAAGGTAGCATCCATGGAAGCCCTACCCCTTTCCCTTACCCAAAGATTTCATTTTTGTTATTTATTAACATAATCTATCCTTATAATTCCACCGAAAGCTCACACATAGGTCTGACCAAAATCGGTGCAATCTTATGCCTATTGATCAATCTCAGGTTTTATTCTCTGTCCCAGTCAATTTTTCAATGCCTTCCTGGCACTTTAGATGCAATTACAAACATCTGGTACCACTGATTTCCCATCTTTCTCCTTAGTTTTGCAGTGCTATCACTCAATTTGCAGACATTCAGTTTAGAAACTGGCTTTTATTGCTCATTTAATAGCAACAAGGCAACTTTGAGTGCAATTTGGATGCTGGGGAGCACATGTTTTCCACCAGCATCGAGGCAAGACGGACACAGGGGCACCTTCCTAATTTTCTTCTTGAGAAATATAAATACATTCCCCTAGAACGTATTTATTTTTGAGCTGCCTTTCTGTTTCCTCCTGCTGGGGAGAAGTGAACAGGGTATTTTGGTATATATTTTAAAAATGCTAATTTTTATTTCTTTTCATTTGGTCCTATCACCTACATGAATGTGTTAATTATTAGGCAAATGGAGTTCCCACAGCTTTCCTCTGAGGCATGTCAATGGGAGTTAATGAAGTGACACTGTGCAGGTGCATTCCTGGGCTACTTCCCTGGGTATTCCAAGAGTTTACTTATTGTGCTCAGTGCAAGAAGGAGGAATCAACATGCAGACCTATTCCCTTCAAAGAAGGGGTGAAGCAGTGTATGTAGATTTAGTAAATTCTGCAGCTAACGCAGTGAAGGGCCAGGTATGACGCCAAAAAGTCCTGGGTTTCAGTCTTGCTTCGGACAGATTCTGGCTGTGTGACAATGGGCAAATCACTTAGCCTTAACCATCAGGAATTAATTCCCTAAGAGATTCTTTAAATCTATGAGTGGCAGATATTGCTAGAGTTGTTGTCTGTTTCAGTGGTCAGAAATATGTGATTCCTCTCACTTTGATTTCAAATATATTCCTTATGGACTGCCATCAAATAAGACTCTCTTTAATTCCAGCAGGACATTGTCTCTTAAAGAAGAACTCCCCAACCAAATAATGAAGAAGAAAAATTTTAAGACCATTCTATTTCCAATCAGGAACATTTTTTGTATAGGTGAATTTATTTGAAGATTATCAAGGTTCTTTGGAGCTCAAAAGTTCCCCTTTATCAAGATACTTTCTAATGAAAGGGAAATGATGGAGTTACTTCTTAACTGTGATTTGGAATAAGGCCGTTGCAGAGGGCCATGAATGCTTAAATAATAATTTTTAAACTAAGTTTTACTCATCATTTTTCCCAATATTTGTCATCAATCATTTTCTTGATTAATTATGGAAGAAATAGGTTATTAGCATGAAGTTAAAATAGGTGCTGCACAGAGGTGAAATGAAGAGGTGCACTGTGGATACAAATGGAACGTGAAACACAACAAATAAGAAAGTATGAAGAAGAACCAGAATAAAGATGTCATCAAAGAAAGGTATGATCCAAAAAACGTACAAGGTGGGTCTGTGAGTGAAATTAAGAATAACCAAGAGCCAAGAATCTCTCAGGTTTGGCATATGCAAACTAATTATCATCTACAGCCTTGGAGGGGGTCCTCCACATTGAAGAGATTGCGTATCCATGTGACTGTTAGAGCATAAATGTTTCCAGATTCTGATTAAATTTTTTCCGTATTACAAATATTAAAAAGATTCTTTTTCTCTTTATCTTTTGATCTTCAGCTGGATTTTTTATAAGGAGTATTTGGGAAGTTCTTCCTCAAATCCCTCTTATCCAATAAAGCATTCCTTAGGGGCAAGGTATTGGGGATATTTATAGAACTTTAATTTTCCACTTTCAAGTTTTCCTTCAATAAATAGCGAAAGTTTAGAGGAGGAAAGTAAAAATATTAAACATCAGCATAGCATTTTGAGTTTGAAGTATGTGTGCATACATTTTCTTCTTCCCCCCTCTCTGCAACACTTTTGGGGGAGAAAGAATTGTTATCATTTTGAATTACAGGTGGCAAAAGTGAGATTTAGTGCCATGCTCAAAATCATAGAACCAGTAAGTGAAAGAGTGCAAAACAATCTTCTCACTCTTAATTCAGTGCATTTTCTACTCTCCATAATGTTCTGCCTTTCTTTAACGATGAATCATTTATCAAGATAGGCAGTTGCCTGAATAAAGTGAAACAGCACCAGAGAAAATTCAGTGATCTTCCTGTAACTGTTATTAGATATAGAGTGCTTGCTGGCTTCTACAAGACATAATGTTTACAATTAGGTTAGTTATTTTTTAGGTTTTTTTTCTGTTCCAAATGCTTGCTAAAGTAATGAGATTCTTGTACATAACATAATTATGTGGATAGGAACAATTTCTGTGTTCAAACACACAGATCCTATATAAGTTGATTTTATTCTTGTATCTTAATTTATTTGCATTGAATTGACAAGAGTGTGGAAAGTCACACCTAAGTAGTCTGTAGCCATTATCAGGAAGGAAAAGTCATGCAGGAACTGACAAGCACCATATCAGTGCATTTTAGAAGACTAAACTCACCATCTCCACATTGATAACAATATTAACAATGCCCCTTATGTAGAGCTTTATAGGCAACAAAGATTGTGTCTTTGAAACTCTGGTGAAATGGGTCTTAGGAATATTGTCAACACTCTTTTACATATCTTAGAGTCAAAGATGTCCCCCTGTGCCTCATTGTAATGTAGAGGTGATCTTTTCTTCTGAAAATATACTCTGCTGCTCAGTCCCATCAAGGGGTAAGGCTTTGAGTGTATGACCAGGAATGGATGATACCCGTTGTCCAGGCACTGAACTGGTTAAATTCTGAGAGTCTCAGCTCCATTTTGGGTCAGAGTCAGTCACTCAGCTGACAATAATTTATTCTTTAAGAGCGTACTATGTGACAAGCATTGATGATTCAAAGTAAAAATAGGTATAATCTATATCAGATTGCTTGCTTTCTTGGAGAGGTGGGGGGGAGAGAGAGAAAAATTTGGAACTCAAAATTATTAAAAAATGAATGTTGAAACTTGTTTATACGTAAATGGAAAAAATACTATTTACAAATAAAATAACTGGAGACAGTAAAAAAAGAAAAGTAAAGCAAAAAAAAAAAGTTCCTCATCTTCAAGGAATTTTCATTTTAATGGCGAAGATAATACCAAAATTGTATGTAAAGATATATCTAGTATACATAGTAGGACACCTTAGAAGGAACCCATTAGCAGGAAGGTAGCTGGTGAAAGCCTCCTATAGAAGATAAAGTGTGAGCTGAGATTGAAAAGAAACCAGGGTTTGATAAATTCTTCAGCAAAGAACCTCTGGTAGATTTTCACAAAGTTGGCTTTGTGATGAAATTAATAAACAGAGGACCTATGCTGATGAAATTAAAAAGTTTAGCATTTTGGATAGGAAGAATAAATAATAATAAAATTTCAGAGCAAGAAAGCAGAGATCAGATAGTCTATGCTAGTCATTTTGTAGGAATTTAAATTCTAGCCTACTGAGTTTTCATAATTTGTAATGTCACAAACCAAACTCTGTAGCAGTCAGTTTCCTGACTTCCAGTCTTAGGCTCCTTCTACTACTGTAAGTTATTGTTGTACGTATCTTTTGTAAATTACTTAGGATTTTACTCAACTGATAGACATAATAATAACCTGTTTTTTCAGAGAGGTCTTCAGTTCTGGAATTCATCAACAGAATGAAACCTCCATGTCAAATGAAAAAAAATAAACTGAAATGACAAATATGATGAGACTCAGAGAGGTTTCATGACTTGCCCATGGTTTAGATGGTTAGTAAGTGACTTGTGACTTTAAGCCAGGTGTATTTCTACCAGGCTGAACTGTGGTGATTAGCCAGGAGTCTTTTGATCAGAACTCTGATACTATTCTTGTATAATGACCAAGTTCTCACTTCCCTTATATTTAATACCCTGTAGGTCAAGAGCAAGAGTTTGAAAGAAGCAATATTTGGGGTTAGGCAATGGAAGAATAACAAGTCAACCAATGACTTATCATAGTAGGATAAAGCACAAATCAACCTGTGCTTTCTCATAACAGGACTTCAGAGTTGCAAGAGGCCATAGACCTAATCTATACAACTGGATGATTCGTTGGATAGAGTGCTGGACTAGAAATCAGGAAAACCTGAGTTCAAATCCTAAGACATGTATTTATTTATGGTTAGTGGGTGACTGTAGGCAAGTGACTTAAGCTCTCTCAGCCTCATTTTCCTTATCTTTATGGGGATGATAATAGAACTTAACTTACAAGGTTGTTGTAAAGATAAAATTAGATATTTTAGGGGCATCCAGATAACCCAGTGGATAGTGTGATGAATCTGGAGTCAGGAAGACCCGAGTTTAAATGCTGCCTCAGTCACTTATTAGCTTTGTGACCCTAGGCAAATCTCTTTCACTTTTTCTGCCTATGTTTCTTCATCTGTAAAGTGGGAATAATAATATTCCTTCTAATAATATTCTGCCTTCCAAGGTTGTAGTGAGGATCAAATGAGATAATATTTGTAAAGTGTTTTGGAAATTGTAAAGTGCCATAATAAATACGGGTCATTATGAAAATCTAGTATAATGCTCATCTTTTTAGATGAAGAAGGTTAAGAAACTTGCCTACAGTCATACAGAAATGGTAGTGGAAGGATATGAATGCATTTCTTCTAGTTCCAATGTCATTATAAAGTTAGTCAGTTCTTTGTGAATGGAGGCTTGCATCTTGACTATGCAGTCCTAATGGGCTTAGTGTTTATGGAATATAATGAAGTTTTGGTTAATAGAATAGAAACAGGATTAGTTGGGATAATAATCCTTCAGGATAAGGGTCATTCTTTAGAGATTCTAAGTTTCTTCCCCTGTTCTTCTTGTTCAGTCATTTCAGTGGTATTTGACTCTCATAATCCCATTTGGGGTTTTCTTGGCAAATATAACAGGAATGCTTTGCCAGTTCCTTCTGCAGCACAGGGTCATACTGTTAGTAAATGTCTGACGCCAGATTTGAACTCAGGAACATCACTGAAAATAAGGGTCACTCTTCAGAAGTCCTAGCTTTACTCTTCTACAGTTGGGCAAAGTGTGAGGCTCATCTCAGGGAAATTCCAAACACTGTAAATAATCAGGTCTTTAGCTGACCTCAGGACAGAGGCCTTGTATGGCCCTAGGATATAACTCTCTTTTAGGCAACTATGAATGTGACTGTATAAACTTTAAAAAGAACCAGATTGAATTTAAACATATAAATTAGTTGTGTTATAAAACATATCAAAGACTGCTAGAATTGGATGTTCTTGGAGAGATTGTGTATTATAGTTCAACCGTCTTCACTTCATGCATGAGGAGCTTGAGACCCAGAGTGTAACTTTCCAAAGTTACACAGTAAAACATAGGTGCATACAGAACTGAGGATATTAGTTGATGACTTCTCATTGTCTTATTCACTTGCATACTGTTTAAAGGCTAGTATAGATATCACCATGTTTGTTTCAACATATTGCATTCTCTTTAAATATAAAAAAAAGTCTTGTTAGGTGTAGGAGTTCTAAGAAATGTTGATAGTCATCCTTTTGTAACTGAGATTTGGAGTTGTCACTATGTATTATGATTTGTCAGTTTGTTGATTGTATATCTCCCCTTTCAGTGGTGTAAAAATTTATTATGAGTTGAATTTAGTATTTGAATTTTTATCCTACAATTATTTTATTTAACTATGTTAGTTAACAAGCGTAATAGTATTTAAATATCAAAGTAAGAAGAGCAATAGAAAAGCAGTATTGAATTTTTTATTGTATTCTTATTCACATTACTGTGTTTGTACTAATGATAATTATATGTTAATGTTCTAAAAATAAATATCTTGCAATCTAGACTTGTAATTAAAATAGAATATTAAACAGAGAAAGCATCATAATTTCATTGAAACATTCCCCAGCTTTGACTGAGAAGTCACTTCCATTGTATTCCGTTTTCTCATGTCATAAGATTTTAATTCCCAAATGATCTTTCAGACCTAAAATTCTTAGGTTCAATTTATACCCCAAAATACAATTTTCTCATCTACATTTTCAGCCTATATTTAAATGAATCTTCCTAGCTTCTGTTTTCTTTTTAGTGTCTCACAATGAAAACATGTCTCTTTTAATGCCACCAAAATAATTCTAATGGGAACACCTCAAATATGAAAACCTTGTTTGACATGAGAAATACCATTAGTTTTTTGTTGTTGTTTTTTTTGCTTATTGAACTCATATGGATGTTTACTGAGACCGAATAGAGTGTGTAGCACTAGATTACAGTCAGTCATTCAAAAAACCTTTAGAAAGCACATACTATGTGCCAGATATTATGTTAATTAAGAAGTGAATGAAGGTAATGGGAAATATTAGTCACTCCATTCCCTTCCCCTTTTACTTTCCTGGAGGGCAAAATAGATTGCTATTTACCATTACCTATATATCTTATTTCCCAGTTGCATGTAAAAACAATTTTCATGTTTTTATAACTTTGGGCTACAAATTCTTTCCCTTCCTCTCCCCACCCATCCTTATTCAAAAGGCAAGCAACTCAATACAAGTTATACATGTGTAGTCATGCAAAACACGTCCATAATACTCATGTTGTGATGAACTAACTATATTTCCTTTGTCCTACTGCACCCCCTGTTATTCTGTTCTCTCCTTTGACCCTGTCCCTCCCCATAAGTTTATTTCTGATTACCCCCTCTCAATATGCCCTTCCTTGTATTTTCCACCCTCTCTTATGCCCTCCACTGTATTTTTCTGAAGGGTAAGATAGATTTCCATACCCAATTGATGTGTATGTTATTCTCTTTTTAAGCCAAATCTCATAAGAGTATGATTCACTCATTCTTTCCTACCTTCCCCCACTTCTCCTCCACTTTAAAAGCTTTTTCTTCTCTGGTTTATGTGAGATAATTTACCCATTCTACCTCTCCTTTCTCCTCCCACTATAATCCTCTTACCACTATTTTTTATTTTTAGATATCACTGCTTCATCTTAACTCACCCTTTGCCCTCTCTTGCTTTCTCACTCTGTGTGTGTGTGTGTGTGTGTGTGTGTGTATACATACATGCATATAATTTTTCCCTCCACTACCCTAATACTGAAAAAGTTCTCATGAGTTACAAATCTTTACATGTAGGAATGTTAACAGTCAAACTTTATTAAGTCCCTTATGATTTCTCTTTCTCATTTACCTTTTCATACTTCTCTTGAGTCTTGTATTTGAAAGTCAAGTTTTCTATTCAGCTCTGGTCTTTTTATAAAGAATGTTTGAAAGACCGCTATTTCACTGAATGACCATTTTTTCCTCTCAAGGATTATACTCAGTTTTTGCTGGGTAGGTGATTTTTGGTTTTAACCTTAGCTCCTTTGACCTACAAAATATTATATTCCAAGCCCGCTGATCCCTTAACATAGAAGCTGCTAATTCTTGTGTTATCTTGATTGTGTTTCCATAATACTTGAATTATTTCTTCCTGTTGTCTTGCAATATTTTCTCCTTGACCTGAGAACTCTGGAAGTGGCTATAATACTCCTAGGAGTTTTCCTTTGGGGATCTCTTTCAGGATGTGATTGGTGGATTATTTCAGTTTCTAGTTTACCCTCTGATTCTAGACGATTACGGTAAATTTCCTTCATAAGTTCTTTTGTTTTTTATTTATTGATTTTTTTATGTTTTACCTTTTTTTTAATGCAATTTGGGTTAAGTTACTTGCCTAGGGTCCCACAGCTAGTAAATGTCTGAAGGCATATTTGAGCTCAGGTCCCCCTGATTCCAGGGCTGATGCTGTATCTACTACGCCACGTAGCTGCCCCTTGGTAATTTCTTGAAAGATGATGTGTAGGCTTTTTGTTTGATCATGGTTTTCAGGTATTCCAAGAATTTTTAAATTATCTCTCCTGTATTTATTTTCCAGTTCAGATGTTTTTCCAATGATATATTTCACATTGTCTTTTATTTATTTCATTCTTTTGGTTTTGTTTTATAATTTCGTGATTTCTCATAGAGTTATTAGTTTCCATTTGCTCCATTCTGATATTTAATGAATTATTTTCTTCATCTTAAATTGTATTATGAACCAGCAAGTATAAAAACTGCTTGGTACTGGTTAAGACAGTGATGGATCAGTGGAATAAGTTAAATATGGAAGCCACAGTAGTGTCTTTAGTATAGTAATGTATTAGTATAGTAATTTATTATTTGATAAACCCAAAGACCCCAGTTTCTGTGATAAGAACCCACTCTTTGAAAAAAAAACTGCTAGGAAAACTGGAAAAGAGTATGGCAGAAACTAGGCATAGACACAAATCTCACACCATATATGAAAATAAAGTCAAAATGGATTCATGATTCAGATATAAAGGCTAGTAATATAAGTAAACTGACAGAGCAAGGAATACTTTACCTATCAGATCTTTGCAGAACAGAAGAATTCATCACCAAACAAGATATAGAGAACATTATGAAAATGAAAATGGATAATTTTGATTACATTAAATTGAAAAGTTATTGCACAAACAAAGCAAATGCAACTAAGATTAGAAGGAAGGTAGAAAATTGGGAAAGAATTTTTACAACCAATTTCTCTGATAAGTGCCTCATTTCTAAAATTTATAGAGAATTAAGTCAAATTTGCAAGAATACAAGCCATTCCCTAATTGATAGATGGTGAAAGGATATGAACAGACAGTTCTCAGATGAAAAAATTAAAGCCATCTATAGTTATATGAAAAAATGCTTTAAATCACTATTGATTAGAGAAATGCAAATCAAAATAACTCTGAAGTACCACATCACACCTATCAGGTTGGCTAATATGACAAAACAGGAAAATGATAAATGTTGGAGAAGACGTGGGAAAATTGGAACACTAATCCATTGTTGGCTGAGTTGTGAAATGTTTCAACCATTTTGGAGAAAAGTTTGGAACTATACCGAAAGGGCTATGCACAGCAATAGCACTTCTATGGCTATATCCCAGAGATAACACAAATGGGAAAAGGACCCACATGTACAAAAATATTTATAGCAGCTATTTTGTGGTGGCAAAGAATTGGAAATTGTTAGGATGGGTATTGATTGGGGAACAACTGACCAAGTTGTGGTATATGAATGTAATGGAATACTACTGTGGTATAAGAAATGATGAATAGACTGACTTCATAAAAATCTGGAAAGACTTGTATGGCCTGATGCTGAGTGAAGTGTGCAGAACTAAGAGAACGTTGTACATGATAAAAGCCAAATTGTGTGATGACTAATATTGATAAACTTAACCCTTCCCAGCAATAAAAGTTTTTAAGAAATTTCCAGAGGCCTCATGATGTAAAATGCTATACAAATCCAAAGAAAGAACTATGGAAGTTGAATTGGTATTTTTTTTCTCTTCTGTTGAGTTTTGTTTCCTGTGTCTGATGGTTTCTCATATTGATTTTAATTTTCACTTACAACAAACATCACTAATGTGAAAATATGTTTAATAGGAATGTAAATCAGATTGTGTGTGGTGCTGGGGAGGTTGGGAGGGATGAAGTGGAAAAAAATTTTAAACTTAAAAACATATGGAAGTGATTAATGATAAATCAAAATAAATTAATAAAATTTTCAAAAAATGAATTATTTTCTTCAGTTAGCTTTTGGACCTCCTTTTCCATTTGGCTAATTCTGCTTTTTAAGGAATTCTTCTCCTCATTAGCTTTTTGGACCTCTTTTGCCATTTGGTCTAGTGTATTTTTTAAGATGATGTTTTCTTGAGCTTTTTTTTGGTTCTCATTTAGCAAGGTGTTGACTTGTTTTTCATGATTTTCTTACATCTCTCTCATTTCTTGTCCCAATTTTTTCTCTACTTCCTTTACTTGTTTTTGAGAATCCTTTTTTTCACTCTTCAATGGCCTGAGACCAATTCATACTTTTCTTGGAGGCTTTGAATATAAGAGCTTTGACTTTGTTCTCTTCTTCTTATTGTGTGTTGTGATATTCTTTGTCGCCAAAGTAACATTCTATGGTCTGAGTTTTTTCCCACAGTTTGCTTATGTTCTTAGCCAAATAGTTGTCTTTTAAACTCTTTGTTAAGGTAGGGCACTGCTTCCAGTGTGGAATCTGTATTGTCACAAGCTTCAGGGGTTTTGTGTAGCTGTTTTCAGAGATACTTCTAGGGACTGCAAATTTTCAGTTCTTAGAAGGTAGTATGATTAATGGAGAGGCGTTTATTCCTTTTCTGGCCTCTGGTCTATGAGTGACTACAAGCACTCTTTTATGCCTTGGAACTGTGAGGAGGATTTTCCCTCTATCACGGCCACAAGCTCTGCCATATCAGCACTCTTCCCTGCTCCAGAACTGCCCCCCAGTACCATGAGTCAGATCCAAGCACAGGTAAAGCAAGAGAATTCTGCCTTAGCATCAGCAAAGAGATCCCTGCAATCCCCCTCTGGTGATCCATTCAATCCCTTCAGTTCAATCCCCCTACCATCGGTGTGCCAAGTTCTTCAGAAGCAGCTGCTGATGCTGCTGTGGCCACCACTCTGGGGTTGTGCTAGGGCCAGGGCTGAACCATACCCCCTCTCACCTAGGTTCCAAAGGCCTTTCCCACTGATCTTTTAAAGCTTTTTTTTGGTGTTTGTGGGTTGAGAAATGTGGAAACTACTAGATCTGCCCGTGATTCAGTCTCCTGAGGTCTTTTTGGGTTTGCTGTGTCCATTTTTCCACGTGCGACTCATGCTTAACTGTGCTCCTCTCCCAGCCTGGCAAGAGAACCATCAATCATGCATGGTGTCCTGGGCTGGAAATTTCTTCCACTCTGTCTTTTTGTGGGTTCTGTTCCTCTAGAATTTGTTTAGAGTCATTTTTACAGGTATCTGGAGGGGTTTGGGGGAGAGCTCAAGGAAGTCACCAGTTTTAATCCACTATCTTAGTTGTAGTCCAGTCCTATGTTCTCATATGAGATTTTTTGAAGGACAAGGGCAACATATTGAAGGTTTCAGATATAAATCATACCAGTGACTTAGGGGCAGAGGTGCTGCCCTTCCCAGTGGATCCTAGTGCAGTTCTGTCTAATCATAGTTGTTTTTCTGCTGTGGTCATGCATGAGGAAGGTACACCCTGTCTTTACAATGATTTTTCATCTCAATAATGGGTGTCAGTGCTGGGATAGAAGGAAACTAGTGGATTGGGGGCAGTACTTCTCTCAAGGCTTTGGTGTTGAAGGAAAAGATAGTAACAAATGGTAACTGTGTAGTGAGAGATGAGGAGGAGTAGGGGAAAAAAGAACTTCAATTGTTAAATGGCTTCAGTTTTTTCACTGAAGTATGAAGAGATGTCTTCAACCAAAAGGGTAGAGGAAGGGATTATCATAGGAGACCTGAAGAATGGAAACATTTGGAATAGCCATTATGGGAAGTAAAAGAGTGAACCAATTAGGAAAATATAAAAGGATTGTCTTTTTCATTGATAGTCCTGTGACATAAATTTGTCATGGAATATCACCATGGTTTTGTGATATTCCCCAGCTTTCCTCAGCAGCATTGGAATAGGAGAGAACATGGTAGGGCCAACCTTTCATCGTTCTTTGATTTTGTCAGTATGGGTAATCCCTTTACTGATGTCGGTCACAATCCATCTGTCCTTATCCAACATGACTCTTGCCTTGTCTTTTTGTAAACTCTCCACAGATGATATAAGCTGTGGACTCTCTCTTCCCACCCCTCATATGCATATATGTATGTGTGTGTGTGTGTGTGTGTGTGTGTGTGTTTGTGTGTGTATGCATGCATATGTACATATACAAATATAGTGAGAGAATATATGTGTGCATATATACACATAAAATATATGACAGTATAGTCTAAGGACTTAAAACAGTGAAAATAAAAATAAAGGCCTAGATTTTACCAGCAACAAAAGCATGTGTCTTATGTCCTTTCTCCTTCAATATACTAGAAAATTAAAGCATTTGCCAGGTTAAATCGACATAAAGCAACTCCCTCCCCCACCCACTTTTACTTATAAGAGATAGTATGATTCAGTGAAAAGACTATTTGTTGTGAGGTCAGAGAATCTTAGATTGAAATGCCCTACTTGGTCACTTATTACTTATGTAACCCTGAGTAAGTCACTTGACAATATTGGATCTCCTTTTCCTCATCTGAAAAATGATGGCCTCTGAAACTCCTTCATCTTAACACCTTATACTTGCATACTACATATTTGCTGGGGTTTTTTTTTACATTTTAATATTCCAGTTTTTCTTTTGCTTGTAAAGTAGCAAAAGTAAAGCTACTGAGAGAAAAAGAACTTCAATCCTATATCTAAATTTTAATCTGTAGCAAATATATAAATCCTTATCATGATGAAAAGTCAGTTATGTGCTCAAAAAGAAAATTTTCAGGGCATGCTGGGTTTAAACATCTTAAGCCTGGAAAATTTTGGCCATGAAGTGCCACGTTAAGGAGAATCATTCCAAGTTTCCCCTTCTTTTTTCTTCTTTGTCAACTTTTGGCTCTTTCTCTTGCCCCCAGGTGGCCTATACATGTAAATTGAAATGGAATTCTCTAGGGGTTCTAAATCTCTTTATACATCATGAAACCTATTGGCAATCTGTTGAAATCTATGTATCTGTTTTCAGAATAGTATTTTAAATTGCATGAAATAAAATATGTAGAATCAGAAAGGAAATCAATTATATCAAAATATATAAAAACAAGTTTAGAGACCCCTGCTCTAAGAGAACTTCTCCAAACTTGGATAAAACTTTAGATCTTGAGGACTCTGTGGGTATTAGTTGGTTGCCAAGGGCCACTTAAGGCTCTCTGTTATGCCCTGGGTTTAGGAAGTGACCTCAGCCTAGAAACCTAGATATGTGTTTGTATAGAAATGTGTAGACATCTGAACTTTCATGGGAATAGCTTTCACAACATCTTTTTTTAAAAAGGAAGAGAAGGAAGAATAGAGGAGAGAAGGATCTTTCAAAAATGACTGACCTTGAAAAGTGATATCATCAGAGAAAGAGGGTAGATAGGCCCTTATGATCCTAGAAAAATTGATATAATTCAAATTCTTTCAGAGTCAAGTTTTGTGATTTCCAGACATTTGTAGCTCTAATTTCTCATGTGCTTTCATTATTATTCCTGGAATCGAAGGAAGTCCTTGGCTTTTATTGACTAAAACTAGCTGGGATGTTAATGAAAGATCTAACCTAAACACTTTGATTATTAAGAAAAGTAAGCCAACTATACGTATACTCTCACAGTATTTAATTTGAAGTCAATTTTTTAAGACTGAAGGAAAAGGTGTTTTGGAGGTAAATTACTGCATATTTGGATACAATTTGCTCATGTACGCCTGCCTTTCAATTTTTTTATGATCATAAGCACAAATTGTGATGTGTTATCTTTCATTTATGTGGAAGTCATCAAAGGCTTTATATCAAGAAACAAATATGACTTCTATTAGCAATTCATTTTTTCCAGTTCTTTAAGAAATGGTAATTTCACTTAGAAAGATGTAAAAAAAAATAGCATTTGTTTTATTTAAGACATTATTGCTATAGAAATAGAGAAGTGTGAAATATGACATAGTATAAGCATATCATTATAAAATGTGACTGTCACATGAAAAGGGATTGATGCACTAGGAATCCAGGTCTCAGTTAAGTTTCCTTAAACATAATGAGATAAATACAAGCATAAGTCTTTTGCAAAAAACAATATTTAATTACTTAGCCTCTTCAGCTATGTAGGAGCTGTTTTAGCCTCCCCAAAAATATATTCAGGTTTTTTTCTGTCAACCAAAGCATTTTTATGCATTGCGTAAACAGAAAAATAGCATTTTGAAATGAATTCTAATAAATTATCAGTAATGCCTCCCATTTATATAACAGCTTAAAGTTTACAAAGCACTTTTCCTTCTAATAACCTTGACATGAGAAAACATGAGAGAACTAAGCCTTGAACCGAGGTCAGGGTGACAGATTTTCAGCTGGATGAATACTCATAAGTCATTGAAGTTCAACCTTATTATTAAATAGATGAGGAAATTGAAACCCCAAGAAGTTAAACCCTTCCCAAGATCGCACAAGTAGAAAGTTATACAGCTAGTATTTGGACTCAAGTCGTCTGACTTTAAACACAGAGCTCTTTCCACACTGCAAATGCTACTGACTCTAAGCCTAGTGCTCTTTCTACTATATCCTCCTAGATTTTATTTTATTCTTTGTGTGTATATGTATAACAGTGTATCCTAACATGATATGATATAACATGATATCACATAATATAAGTGATAGGAGTAAGACAACGTTCCATAGTGGATAGAAAGCTGGCCTGACATTTAGAAAAATCTCATCTATGCCACATTAGGAGGAAGCAGCATTAGGCAATCTGAGTTACAACTGAATAACTTAGGGTTTTTGAGGAGGGAAGGGGCTGTTTTTCATTATGACGGCTTTCAATTTTTTATGTAATTTTTCACCCTTATATGGAGGTTTCCAGGTCCGATTTTTTATATCTGCACCATTTTACTTTCACAACATCATTTGGACATTGAAAAAGACCTTGTAAACTAAAGAAACTCCCCATTACGACTTTTAAAAAATACCTGCTCTCATCTATATGCTCCTTAAATTTGAAATTTCCTTTTGGCTTTGGACTGTCCAAATTCAGGCTGCAGATCTTCTCCTGAGTCAGGGCAATCAAATGAGGATATGCCTACCAAATGTGTGCTAAAGTATTTATTGAGAAAATCCAGATACGTTACCATGGCGAAAAAGCCTTTCAGGACATCATGTGAATTGTGAAATGGACAATTTATTTTATGTGGGAAGAACTGAATTTTAGTGAATTGCTTAATACTATGTAATTTTTGTCTGAGTTATTTACTCTGATTGTGTAGACTAATAACCCTGTGTGAGAGAGTGTTTTTTTTTCTCCTCCTCAAAAAAAAATTGGTATCATGAAGCAGGCAATAAGATGATGTTTGCAGTTTGTGCTAGTTTGGAAGGAAAAAACTCCCAAGTAAAGAGTAATTTCTCCCAGATTATCTAGAAGATTTAAGCCAAGTTACTTGATAGTGATTACTTGTTAAATTTTTTAAATGACCTTTTTAAAAGATGTTTTTTTAGAAAAGTGATATGTTTCTGATTTTCTTATTGATATTTCTCAACATTTAATTCAAATTAATCTTAGAAATGCAAAGTAAACATATCCCATAATATTAAATCATCTTAAAGAATAGAAAGCTCTCAAACACATATATGTATATATGCACATATGTATATGTTTGTATATGTTTGTGTGTGTATATATATATACATACATATATGCGTATGTGTGTATATATGTATGTACATTATATATATGTTATATATAATATATATTATATATATATATAGAGAGAGAGAGAGAGAGAGAGAGAGAGAGAGAGAGAGAGAGAGAGAGAGAGAGAATGAGAACACTTAATGGCTTACAAAGCCCTTTCCTCTTCAAACCCTGTAAGTTGAATATCCAAAGAATTCTTGTTCACATTTTATGAATGCAGAAAGTGAGGCTCAGAAGGTGACTTTTCTGTAGCCAAATAGCCTGTAAGTGGCTAGACTGGAACTCTTACCAAGTTTTCTGGACTACTAGTCCAAGATTCTTCTACATCTCTAAGCAGCCTGACTAGGAATCTCTTGATATACTGATGAGAGCTAAACAGCCTGGCCTAAAGAAAATCGAAATAGGAAGGAATGATGCCCAGTGATGAGCAGGAAAGAGATAAATGGGAGTAATGGACTATTTGATAGTTTACAGAGTACAAAATTAACAATGCAAATAATATTCTGACAGGAAATTACATTGAGGAGCTGTCTAATAGAAATCAAACCTTCAGCCATGCCTCATTTATTTGTCTTTGGTATTGTTTGCCTTCCCTCTCCACCTTACCCCATTAGCTTCTGATGTTCTTTGTAAAAGTTTATACCAAAATCACTGATCAACACTTAGCAGGCATCTACATAGTGATAAACCATTCATTGCTTGTATGGTTTTTTTTCTTAATGGTAGAACTGGTTATGTACCACAAAATAAACCATGAAATCACTTCAAATCTTTGACTTCTGCTGTAACAAGGAATAATTTCAAGGCTAAGCATTTCTCTTTCCATTTCCAAATGCCACCTACTTCTGGCTGTGGGTTAAAAAATAAAACTTCCCTCCGGGTTCTTACCCGGGGGTTTGTGAATTATGTTTTTATTTTGATTTTTGTTCGTTTGAGAAAAATTGGCTTCTTTTGTAAACCTCTGTATTTTATTCTTTGCATTGAAAAACTTTTTTTTTGAGGAAGGATTTCATGTTCTTCATCCATCTGCCAAAAGAGTCCATCAAACACACACTGACACACCCATTTTAGAATCCCCATCCTAGACATCATGAAGCCTTGTCTTCTATTTAATGTCTTATTATGCTTCTTTGTGGTGAAAGAAGCATCTCATGCAACTATAGAGAAAAAGAACATTTTTATCCCCCAAAATACATTACAATTTAAACATTGACATTGTATTTTGTATTGCTTTCTTTGATGTCAAACTGTCTTCCAGCACAACTTAAGAAAAATAATATAAGATTAAAAAACAACAACCAAAACATGTTTTGGTAATGCATGATTAAGGATCTTGAAACTGAGGAATTATTTATTAATTCAAACCTGCAAACAATTCTTAAACAGAAAGGAAGGAAGGAAGGAAGGGAGGGAAGTAAAGAAGGAAGGAAGGAAGCAAGGAAGTAAAAATGGATTGAAGAACATGCCAGGTACTGTGCTAAGTAGTTTTCAAATTTTTCTCAATTTATATCCTCATAGAAACCCTCTGAGGTAAATGCTATTATTATTATTTAACAGTTGAAGAAACTGAGGCAGAGAAATGGTGAGTGACTTGCCCAGGATCACATAGCTAGCAAGTATCTTAGACCAGATGGCCTCCAGGCACAACACTATCCACTGCAACACATAGTTTGTCTATGGACAAGTCATGGTGTGCTGGGATTACAAGGATAAAATGAAAAAAAATATAGTTCTGGATCTCAAATACCTTATAGAAGAATATCACAATCCCAAAAGAATCATGGAATTATAAGAACTTAGATCTAGAGGTAAAAATGAGTTGATCTCATTGAGACACTTTCAGAGCTCTTCCAAAAATACCATTCGTCACCACTGAGTTTGACCTAGTGAGCTGTGAAGAGATGCCTAGTGTCCTGTGGCATATTTCGAACACTTACATGTAAGAAATTGTACAAAGGATTTCAGCGAGGAAACATATGATCAGAATGGGAAGTAGGTAAGTTATGAAACTAGAGGGACAGATAACAGATGGGTAGCCCATGTGCCACCTAAAAAATGCAAGTATCCTTAGAGTACTCCTTATGGAGTGACTCCTTAATGGGACATCCTACGGGAGTATATGTACATGAAATGTACAGAGTGAGAAGTTGTGACTAGGTTGCAGTCCTCACTGATGGTGGGAATACTCAAATTTATGAGATCATGAATCCACTGAATTGTCATACAGCAATCCTGATAGAGTTGAACCGTTAGTGTCTTTGGAATGAGAGGACATGGATTCAAATCTTGCCTCTTATCCTGTGTAAAACTTGGCATCATGTAGCCTCCCTGAGCCTTTGTTCCCCCATCTGTAAGATCAAGATGTTGGATTAGATGATCTTTAAGGTCCCTTCAGCACCTAGATATAGCATCCTATGATATATGGACTTGACCTTGGGATTCAGTTTCATGTAGTTTCAATAACAAAGCTTTTAGTTTTATTAGTGCAAAAGTCTGAGATAACCTCCTCATCTTAATAATGAACAAATCTGTGATTATTTACATTGTTTCTTTTGTTTTCATTGCACATATTACACATGTCTGAATCATCAACCAAAGGTAGAAATAAGCTTTCTTTCAAAGGCTTCTGAGGAGTGGCATTTCACTTCTTTGCAGTCTCATTTTGAAATCAGAATAATCCAGACTTCCAAAATATGGTTATGTGCCCCCATTCCTCCCCACAGTAAGTGATCTGAAATATGATAAAAAGGTGAGCGAGAGAAGAATGCTGGACATGTGGTTATAAAAAATAGAGCCAGATGCATCCTGAAAAGGAGTGCAGGAAGGAGATACTGTCAGATGGAAGTAAAGGTCTGTGGATTTTACTAGGTGTTCAGGAGACCTTTTTATTATTACAGTTTCCTTGCTTTATGCACAGCTGAAAGAGAGAGACAGACAGAGATACATATACACGTGTGTGTGCGCACACACACACACACAGAGTATGTATGAAAGAGAGATTGAGATCCCTTATTTCTATTCCACAAACAACCAATTCAGCTTTGTGTCTGTGTGTGTGTGTGTGTGTGTGTGTGATTATATAATAACTCTTGTCCATGGTGAAAGATAAAACCTACTCTTCTATTCAGTCATCCACAGCTATCCTACAGAGTTGGTAGGAAGGGAAATTTAGTCTCGTTTAATTAACATAGCAGCAGATTTTCATCCTGTCTTTTCTTCTGTTTTCTTTTGGTGGCATTATTGCCCTTCTAGACCATTTGTTTCCATTGAAAATTATACCTGAAAAATGAGAAAGTTGATTTTCTGTTCTTTCAGTACACCCACATATTGAACTCAAAATGATGCTTGACATATCTCTTTTCAAGTCTTTGTGTTTTAGATGTTTGATGTAAGACATAACAAAAGTTCAGGGCAGCTAGGTAGCACAGAATTTAGAGTGGCAGGCCAGTCTGTAAGGAGTCAGGAAGACTCAACTTTGTGGGTTAAAGTCTGGCTTTAGATACTTACTAGCTGTGTGACTCTAGAGGAGCAAGTCACTTCCCCCTGTTTGCCTCAGTTTCTTCATCTGTTAAATGACCTGGAGAAGGAAATGGCAAACCACTCCAGTATCTCTGCCAGGAAATCCTCAAATGTGATCACAAAGACTTGAACACAACTGAAACAACTAGTTTTCCTTTGTGCATCAAGCAGCAGGCTTTTATTAAGCATTTTCTGTGTTGCTGGCTTCCCCTGTGCTAGGTTCTGGGGATGAAAAAGAAGGAAAACTGTGCTAAGGAGCTCACATTCCAATTGGTAAGATAATGTGTACATAAACTGGTACCTACTTGAAAATTTCTGGGTAAACAGTTTTGTATAAGAGGAACCATATTACTGTTTTATGGATTGAAGAAATTCTTTTTACTGCCATCTTATATATAACAGTTACTTCACTATTCTGATCAAAAACATACACAATAACTTAAGTTGATTTAAGTTCTCCTTATCCACATTTCAGTTTCCTCAGTATTAATCAACTCACTATTCTCTTTGGTCAATGATTTTTTTTAAAATTCTTCCAGGGCAGCTAGTTGTTGCAGTGGATTCAGGAGGATCTGAGCTCCAATCTGGCCTCAGACACATAAAAACACTTGCTAGCTGTGTGACTCCGGGCAAGTGACTTAGCCACATTGCCTAGCCAAAAAAATATTTTTTTCTTTCTTCTAAATATGCTATAAGCCTGCCACTGTTCAGTCAAGGCCAATGCCTCATGACCCCATTTGGGATTTTCTTGGCAAAGATACTGGAGCGTTTTGCTGTTTCCTTCTCCAGCTCATTTTATAGATGAGAAATTGAAGTACACAAGGTTAAGTGAGTTGCCCAGGGTCACACAATTAGTAAGCATCTGAGGTGGAATTTGAACTCAGAAAGATGAGTCTTCCAGACTTCAGGACCAGCACAGTATACACTGCGCCTCTTAGTTGCTCAATTTGTGCTAATAAGCATTAGTTTAAGTTGGCAAATGTCCAAAAGTAAAGCGAAGTGAAGTAAATTGATGGCTAAAGCCCTTTTTATGAATCTAGCACTTTTAAAAATGTGAAGACAGTTATTGAGATTCATTGGGAATTTTATCTAGATTTCTGATTCTTCCCATGAGTTAAGTCCATTTACCAACAGAGATGGACTGCCTTTCTGCTGCTTATTTTCTAAGCAATTTGCCAGTTACCTCCACAGGTAACAGCGGAAGAGTTTTTGTCAGAGGCTGGATTTGAGCTCCTGTATTTCTGATTCTTAGGCCATGTTCTCTATTTACTATAATTTAAATTCCTCTCCATAGATACACGGAGGAAGGGGAGAAGGAAAGGGGAAAAAAACATAAGTTTATGTTTTAATAAAGCATTTTAGGTCTGTATAAATTCTTTTTTTGTCATGATAACCCTCCTAACCCAAAAAAGAAGTGTTTCTCCAGCTGTAGTGATGGATTTGAGGCAATCTCTCCAACTCTCCCTGTTCCTCACTATGATTATAAGCCAGACTTTGCCCGACTTCAGTGTAGTGATCATGGAAAAGAGCAGAGTTAACCAATCTATGGAGGAACTGAGCATGTGACCTTGTCACCATAATATTGGTCTTTAATCAATTGAGCCCAAGACATCAAAAAAACTCATTCATATCAGTTCCCTCTTCCTGATCCCCAGGTAGAATATGTGAAACACCGAGAAGGAAAGTGAGTTCCTCTAAGTGATGTGATTGGATCAGAGGACAACATTTCCAAATTCTTAGGTCAATCTTTTTTTGAGCCAATACTGGCCTCTACCTTATTAAATCCAATATGTAAATACCCAAGAAGCAGAACCTGGAAAATAATCTATACAACAACTACTGGAAAAGTTTTGAAAAACTTTAAGACCCCTTATCACTGAAATGATCAATCACAACTTTAAATGACTGATGATGAAGCAGGCTTCCCACCTCTTGATGGAGGGCCTTAAGCACAGATTGGAATGCAGATTTTCAGAGCTGACCAAAGGGCAAATTTATTTTCCTTGACTTAATTTGTTAGTTGCAAAATATGGTTTTTATGGGAGAGGAGGTATTTCAAGTAGGATAAGGACAGAGATGAAATAAAAAAGGAGAAAGTGTCAATGAATCATGTTAAAATACACAAGATAGCAAAAGGAAATTTTGAACAACCAGGGCAGTGTTGGTATCATCATGTTGCATTGAATAAGTACTTTAAAAAACTATACACAATAGAAATTCATGAATTCATATACAAATGCCTTTTTCCTTTCTTTGTATATGGGGATATTCTTGTTTATATGTTTCAATTTCATAATTTTTACAGAAGAAAATTACTTTTTGTTCTTTTCTTTTTCTTTTCCGTAAGCCCACAATGGGGCAATCCTTTTCATTTCCCAAGAATTCACCTTTGGGCTGTCTTTTACTAAATTGGAAAAAATCTTAGTTTCTGTAAAGAACCTAAAAAGAAAAAGCTGGTGAAATTTTGTAACATCATTTAGCCTCAGCATCACGTGGAAAATTGTGAGGCATGGCCCCTTTTTGGGACATTACTGGTAAAGACTCTCTCAGAGTTAGAAAAATATAGTCTCACAGAAAGAAAATGGTGGAGATTTCTTACTTAATGGCTTTTGTTGAGCTTTCTAGAGTTCCCATTCTCAGAAAGGATTGTAAAATGCTTGTAGTTAGAGCCACCCACCAGGAGCTAGAGTGAGAGTGGAGACCAAATGGATCTTTTGGACGATGCTCTTATGGCACCTAGGGTTATGGCATACCCTTCTTCCCAAAGTCCGGCACCACCTCTCCAGCACTTATCTCCACCCCTTTCTCCTCTGGCCTCTCCAGCTGTTCCCCATCCTCCCTAGGCCCCTGATCTAGAGTCCACTTCTACTCAGGCCTTGAGCAAGGGCCTTTCCCCAGCCTCTACTTCCAGAGAGACCCCTGCTTAAGCTTGGGTCGAGGTTCTGCCTCCTCCCTGAATGGGATGTCCCAGTGAAGACTTCTCAGTGTAATTAAATTAAGGTAATGAATTTAGAAGGTAGTGTGAGAAATGAACTCTCAGAAGTGAAAGTTCCTCAAAGGGTCAGTAATTCTTGATTACTACTTTCCTACCAAAGAAAATTTGAAAAATTGTCCAGGATATTAATTAACATTTAAATGGTGGGTAGCAAGGGACTTTGGTTTGGATCTTTATGAAACAAGCCCTCAAGCTTTATTTTTATGCCCATAAACAAAAACAAAATGGAAATTTACAGCATCCTTTGGGGCCTTTCTGTCAAAAAGTAAATTTCATATATACTACCCATATAATGGAGACATAGGTCTTGCGCAGATTGGTATTTGTTTAATTGTTTTCTAGCGGGTAGAATTGTTGCTTCCATTCTCTGTTCAATGTTTACTGTGTGAGAACAGTATTCACTTGTAGCCTGTGATTTTCAATGGGTTGGAAGAGGACTGATGTCTGTTTTGCTTTGTTTTTGGTCTGTTCCTAATTGTGTGAATGACAGCTTCAGATGCTCCAATCTGGATGGGAATATGTTGTTCACAAATGATTTCAAATACTAGGGCATTAAGTTCTTTCAAGATAATCTTTTACTACTATTTCCTAGCCTGAACTGTTTTCCATTGTGGAAACATTTTTTGTAAAAATGTGTCTTTGACTTCTCAATTGAGATTAAAGAGTTCTTTTCTGCGAACACACATGAAATTGAAGTGGGAAAAAAAACCTCAAAGTTGCCTGTGCATCAAAGAAAACTACCTCCTTTCCAAGTAATCTTGTCTTCAGTTCTTTAAAAAGCTTAATGTAGTCCTGATCTGGAGTTGTGACAGAAATAATACATGTCAAGGAGTGGGCTGACAGTATTACACAGTCCTCTTGGCTGCTAATGAAGAAAAAAAAAGGCAGAAGAAAACTGAAAAGTAAAGTAAGGAAAATGGTGCACTCTTGAGGTAAATATCATTAAAATATTTCTAATCCAGCCCCTTCTGTCCATTCACCCTGCTTCTGCCTGAGTTCCAGTGTTCACCACTTCTTAGTGGCATTATTGCAGTGGTCTCTTAATTGACCTTGGCTTCCAGTCTCACTGTCCCCTGTCCAATCCATTCTCTGCTACTCATTAATCTTCCTAAAACAAATCTGACCAGATCACTCTCCTTTTTAGAAATATGTGTTAGCTCCCTGTTGGGTGTAGTATGAAAAGCAAAATTTTCATTCTCTCATCTAAAATGCTTTGCAATTTTAATGTCCTTGTGCACCTGCCTTTCCAGCCTTATTTCTTGTTTTTCCTTTCATGCACTATCGATTTTAATCAAATCAACAGCTAGCTGTTCCTTGTTTAGAATATGGTCCCTTCTCACCTCTGTCTTGTAAAAAGCCCAAGCTTTTTTGAATGTGAAACTCGGGTCCTAAGTCCTACCCAGTGGTTTAGCTGAGCCCACCAGCTCTTAATGCCCTCTCCCTTCTGTAATTACCTGACTTATATTTTGTACTTACACATATATCCCACTCCCCAATCACCCTCACCTCTACTCACCCACCCACACCCCACCAGGCCAGGTGCTTGTTTGCTTTTGTATGCCTATTCTGCCACAGAGTGCCTTGTACATAGTAGAAATTTCACAAATGTCCATTATATTGATGTGAAATTTATTATCCATATAGGGAGCAAATACTTATTTTTATATAGTGAATCATTTCAATTTTGGTTAGTTTATAGATATGATGACCAAAAGTATTTTTAGCCAAGTTGATAATGTAGATGCCATGTTTCTAAATGCATATGGGCCAGTTGAATGAAAAAATGAGACGTGCAGTCATATTCTTTTCAACACTTTTATTAATGTATCTTGTTTTTAATCACTTTCACTTCCTAATATATCCCTTCTCCCCTGCACTTATCAACTAAGTTGAAACACGTTCCACACACATTGATCCCAATCTCAAAAAGAAAAAAAGGAAAGAAATTGGGCATTGCTTTTAAAATAGTGTTCCACAATAAAGAAACAAAAGTCAAATAAGCTCTTGTTCTCTTGCCATGTAGTCACCTATATTCCTTTTAATATTAGTGTCTTCCCACTAAAATTATCCCCAGTTATTCTATGTGTGTCTTTTTTATATGTAGTTGCTCACATATTGTGTCATTCATTAGACCCTGAGAACCTTGAGAACAGGGACTGTTTTTGCCTTTCTTTGTATGTCTAGTGCTTCACAATCGCCTAGCACACAGTAGGTGATTATGCAAAGTTGGCATTTTCTTCACACAATATAATCAGATCAGTTTTGAGTTTTTAAAGATCAAATGAAAGAACAGCAGGTTATGATCATGTCCAAAACTGCAGAGAAATAAGAAGAAGCAACTCGTTATACAACTCTTTATGATGTAGGTAGAACAAATATTATTATTCCCATTTTATAGTTGAAGAAACTGAGGCTCTCTCTGGAGAAGTCATTTACCTGATCTCATACAGCTAGTGTCACAATTGAGGTTTGAACTTGTCCTTCCTGCTGTAAAGTCTAGTATTACCTCTACTTTCTAACTCTTGTAGTCTGTAGTGAAATATTTGTCTCCTTTTTCATGGTCTGATGCCCAGCCATTGTTTTAAACCATTACTTGGCTGTATGTATATGATGATATGAAGTTGATTTCTTTTAGATTGCCTTGAAAGTTCAGTATCTTTAATGTATGCTCAAAATAATTTCTGCTCTGAAAATTCAGATATAGTATCTTGAATATAGTAAAACCCACTTATGTGATTTGAAAATTCTGCCCTTAAAAATGCTGCAGCCTCTTGAGATTATTTCAGTGATCCAAATTATTACATAACCCAAAATATGTAGAGAATGCCTTCAATAATTCAACTGGAGAGAGAGGGAAGAGACCACTTTTACATTCAACTATGTCAGCAAAGCACTTGGCATTGGCACTAGAACGTATTTGACTATGTGCTAATTTGCCAGCAAGAGTCAACAGCAACAGAGCAATTGTATTTAAAAAAAAGGAAAAAATTCCTATTGGTATTATTACTTAATTTAAAGTAGAAAGTTTTTAAAACTTAGTGATAGGAATCAAGGAGAAAATCTCAGAACATTGATACACTTTAAACATGAGTATTCTAAGCACGTTTTTACTATGTAGAAGTATTTTGTTAATGCTAAGGATTCAAAAACAAACAAACAAAAAAAGACTATTCTGGGCTGTTGGAACTTTTACCATATCTGCTACATACACGAAAAGATATAATGAAGATAGAACATATAGGGCCAAAATACAATAAAAGAAATATTTAAAAATTTTGAGAAAAGACAGATAATTTTCCACGATATTCAGAGAAATGTTTATTGGAGCCAGTACCTTTTAGTTGATCCTTGAAGAAAAGAAAAATTTTAGCAGGCTTGGAAGAGAATGAGTATGGCAGAGAGTATGAAAGGCATACAGGTGAGAGTGTAAGATGAGATTGGGGACTAGCTAGTAGACAATTTTGGTTAAAGAAGAGGAAGCCTTCCCAACGAAAGGGAATGTTGTGAAATCAATCTAGCAAGGTAAGGAACTCTAATTGTAAAGCTTTGAGGAGCTGGCATTCCTAGTGTAGGTTTTTAAGCAATGGTAATTAATATGTGCATTAGGAAGCTTATTGTCATAGCTGTGTGAAGAGGCAGGAGAGACTAAAACCAGGGAGATTAGTAGGTTATTACAATAATCTGAGGGGCTGCTAGATTGCACAGTGGATAGAGCACTGGGTTTGGAATCAGGAAGACTCATCTTCCTGAGTTCAAATCTGGTCTCAGAGACTTAGTAACTTTATGACTCTGTGATCCTGGACAAGTCACTTAACCCTGTTTGCCTGAGTTTCCTCATCTGTGCAACGAGCTAGAAAAGGAGAGCACATACAACTTCAATACCTTTGCCAAGAAAACCCCAAAAAATGGGGTCATGAAGAAATGAACATAACTGAAATGACACAGCAAGACAATAGTCCGAGTAAGAAGTAATGAAGGCCTGAGCTAGGGTGATAGTCACAAGAGTGGAGAGGGAGGGATGCTTGGCATCTGAATCAGGATAATTATCAACTAGGTTAAACATGCTGTAAGTTTTCCTGATAACCTAAGGTGGTAAGACCACAGATTGTGTCCAAGCACAGAGCTGTTTGTATGTTTATGTCCTTTAAGAAGTCTGCATGTAAAGCCTCATGAGGAAGAATTCTTTGGATTTGTATCCCTAGTAACCAGCACACATAGCAGGACCTTAATAAATGCTTGATGCTTGAGTGGCTATATAAAGTACAGGCAGAGCCAGTACCAGGAATTTGTGCAGCCTAGATGTTATTTGAAATTACACTTGCCTGCATGTGAAAAGTTAGCTTCCTGTCTCCCCAAGATGTTTTAAATCCTCACTATGATACATGTGACTTGACAGCCTCCAAATAAATACCTTTTCTCAGGGATAGTGGAGTATTCTGGCATTAAATGGATGTGCATGTATAAAATATAATGAAAGGCATCCCTCATTAGAAGCTCAGACACCCAAATGTTGTACCCTATGTAATAGGGTATTCCTATTCCCAGCTCTGCATGGAGGTATTTTATACAGACAGACAGACAGACAGACAAACACAGAGACATTTGGAGTGCAAAAAATTCATATGTGTGTGTGTGTGTGTATACAGAACACACACACACACACACACACACACACACACACACAAACACATGACATACACGTGTGTTTAAAGCACATTTAAATGTATATGCACATACGTGTTCATATATGTGTAAAGATACAGGTCTCTGAAGTTTACATATACATATACATGTGTGTCATTATACATGCATGAATGTATTTGTATGTGTTTACATAAATATGTATGCATGTACATATTACTGGGTCCTTGTCTTCTACATTTCAGGGACCTAAAGTTTTACACAAGGATATTTTCACCTAGATTGAAATTGGCAACCTAGAATTCTGAAAGCAAGTCATCATTATTTCTTTCATACTCCCTAGAAAAATGTCCTCTCTCTATATGTAGTCCCTTCGCACATAATCTCTTGTGTTCTGACACTGTCCAGAATACTCTAGATTTAACTATAATATTTGAACTTCTAGTTCATTATGACTACCTGTGGTCCAAATGAAGTATAGGATTGAGACAATGATACAAGTGGCCCAGGGAGATCATAGCTATCTGAATAGCTCATACAAAGATATCTGAGGAGCTCTGGTTTATCTGTGTGACTGTCATATCCAAAACACTAACATTTGTCTTCAAGATTCTAAAGGGAAATCTGCACAAATGAGTTATTCTTATATGGTCACCCTTAAGACATTTCTTGAAAGAAAGAAAAAGATTTACTCAAAAAAAGATCTTCTGCCTTCTAATAACTGTAATGAAATTCATATATCTAAAACAGATAGTATAGCTAAGATGGATAGATAGAGATAGAAAAATAGAGATAGATAGATGGATAGCTAGAAAAATTGGTGGGTGCATTGTAGGGAAATAGATAGTAGGTAGATGGTTTATGAGGCAGCTAGGTGGTACAGTGAATAAAATTCTGAGCCTGGAGTCAAGAAGACTCATCTTCCTGAGTTCAAATCCAGTCTCAGAGATTAACTAGCTGTGTGACCCACTTAAAACCCTGTGTGCTTCAATTCCTTATCTGTAAAATAAGCTGGAGCAGGAAATGGCAAACCATTTCGGTATCTTTGTCAAAAAATCTCCAAATGGGGTCACTAAGAATTGAACACAACTGAATAACAAAAATAAAGATAGGTAGTAAATAGATAAATGGTAGAGAGTTAGGTAGGTAGGCAGGCAGATAGATAGATAGATAGATAGATAGATAGATTACCCTTCACAAAATCCAAAAAGGGCTATCTTTATGTGACCTCCACTTGTAACATATTTAGCATTATGAATTCCAAGAGTATCCTGAATAGAAGAAGTGCCCAGGGAAATACAGACAGGTTTTAAGGATCATTCTTTGCATATGTTTCTTAGACACATGAAGTATTTTTAGTGCCTAGTATTCCTCCCCAAATGTGTTTCAGCTCAGAATACAGAGTTTGCCAGAGTGCATTAAGAGGTAAATAACTGATTTCAGAGATACCTTGAACTTCCCTCTTATTTGTTTATTCATGAGTGTAAGAGCTAGCCAAGGTCCCTGGAGCTTAGGCAGGCATGTACCTTAAACAACATTCCTGATGGTGTTTCCTTAGAAAAGCTTTGAGGTTTCCTGTTGTGATGATCCTTCATGTTGTGTCACTCTGAAGTCTTCCTCTTTGAGGCATTCGTATGAAGAATCAAATATGTAATTCTCCAAAGCCTCTCTATGTCAAGTGATTTTAATTTTCTGTCTTCTTTTGCTGAAATGAAGTAAAAATGAAAATAGTTTTCAAGACAAGTAGAGCCAGAAAATGGGGCCCAGCTTTATCCTTAGGGTCCCCAAATTTAGAGGGCACAAAATGTTTACATTTTCCCTTCTAACAACAAAAACTAGCATTGTAATTAATTGCCCTTAATTTTGTCTTAATTATGTCTTGTATTCTTTTCATTTTGTGAATAACAAAGCTGTTTTTAGAGACAACTCCTTTGCTGTTTACCCCAGGCACCAAGACTGCTAGTTATTGATTTCTGTATGGCAAGATATTCTATGGATTCACAGAATTCTTATTGATATATTTTAGATAATATAAACAAAGGTAAAGGTGCTATTAAGTGTGCATGCTGCCTTTTTTTTTTGATAGAGAAGAAATGAACAGGTAAAAAAAAATATGTGATGATGAAATGAATGTTTTATGTTCTGAAGTATCAATGAAATCAGTGAAAACAATGATTGAAAAATTAATTTTTAATTTTTAAAATGTAAAGCCTTAGGGCCAGCTAGATAGTGCAGTGACAGAGCACCACCCTAGAGTCAGGGACTGACTTCAAATCTGGTCTCAGACCAGACTCTTGACATTACTAGCTGTGTGACCCTGGGTAAGTCACTTAACACCCAATTGCCTCACTAAAAAAACTTAAAGATGAAAATTAAGCCCAAGGATATATTACTGAATTGTTTTTTATTTTTTAAATTATATTTTACTAATTTATAGTATTTTATTTTTAAATTATGCTATTTCTTCTCTACTTTGATGGGTATTTTATAGTTGAAATCAAGCACTTGATTCCTTTTTTTTTTATTTCAAAGTACAGAAATCACTGTAGTAGCATCATGAATGCATAGAGTGTGATAGAGTAAAAAGATAGATGATGAAAGCCAAGAGCCATGGGTTGGAACCAAAGGTCAAAACT